>NC_090932.1:206424698-206724698 GCF_040938575.1 Ambystoma mexicanum
GAACGTTCAGCTAAAATGGCACAGATCATGAGACCATACTAACAGGATTCCATACACCTGTTTCTAAGTAGAGACAACAGTGTCAGAGCACGGTTTCTGAACCTCTCCCCCCGTCCCCCCCCCCACAACAATTAATTCTGAAGAACGAAACAATTGAATCAAGACAGGAACGTGCAGCAAGTTAATGAACAGATGCTGACCAAGAAATCGATGAACCATCAATATATGCAAAGAGTGTGATGACCCGAAATCAATGCTGAGTTTGTGAAAGAGCGATATGTTTTAGCAATGCAAGTCTTTGCTGCTTTCTGTATTGATTAGATGAGCCTGCGTGTCTTGGACTTTTTGTAGAATTAGTGCATCAGTGACTGTGGTGTAAAGTGCGTACTTCATAACGTGAGTGTATTGAGTCAGAACTAGTGATGCGTGTGTCTACCAGTGAAGGGTCAGCTCAAAATATAATCAGTTCATGTTTGAGAAGCTCTGCAGAGTATTTCACCGTTTTAAGTGTGTGCAGTAGGAAGGATTTCTTTCTGATTGCTTTTGTTTTACTAAGTGCTTTTGGTTAACATTAAAACGCACGCATACATATATTGATAAGATTGCAACTGATTAATAATGTTTACTCAATAAAACTTACATTTTCTAAAAATAAACAACCAAACATATAGTACAATCAATCCCATTACTCGGCCAGGTTTTCCATCCCATATACCTTTATTTCTGGAGATTTTTTTTTTCTTTTTTTAAATCTGCCATTCAGGGGATACGGTGAACTGAATTCCCATTCATGCAACTCTCCAAGAAACCATCAGTCCTTAAATACTCAATGTTACTTTTAAATCTCATGAAGTGCTTACGTCTCAAAGGTATAATCAGTGGTGGCTGGTGAATTTTTGAATGTGCTGTATGACTAAATATGACAAGGGAACCACAACCAACCAAGATGATTTTGCTGGGGTTCTTGCCCCTTAAGAATGTACTGTAAATAATGGATTAAAATTGAACATTTTACAACACACACTCTGTGAACCACTGTGTAAAATGCCACAGAAATTTCAATTGATGCCAGATTACCAAAAGTGCACAGGACTTTTTTCCAAAACATTTTCATGATTGCTTATCCTACAATATATCCATGTAATCTCTCAACAACATTGGGCCTCATTACGAGTTTGGAGGCAGCCATGGAGCTATAAGCTCCATGGCTGCCTCCAAACCGGGCTCCATTACCGTGTTCCTGCAATGGGGACATACCGGGTCATTCTGACATAGGAGGACCCGGTAAGTCCTCCTTGCAGGAACCATTCCCCATTCCCATTTGAGCCCCCATATGGCTCAATGGGAATGGGGAGGGAGGTAACAACAGGCACATTACAAGTGTCCCGTTGTTACCTCCCTCTTCCCCTCGCGGGACCCAGAAAAGACGTCTGGTTTTACCAGACGTCTGATCCGGGTCCCGCAAAGGGAACCTCGTAATCAGCCCTAACGGAATGAAGGGGGACGGTCCCGTACTGGCCCCCTTCATTCCGTCAGCGCAAGCCTCGTAATGAGGCCCCTTGTTTTGTGATTACTTAGCCCACAATACATACCAGCATTCTGTAAAAAAGAAAAAAGATGTTAATATTGGCTGTGGTCAAACATGTCGACAATGACTTTGTCAATACTTGCCTGTATCCTGACCTACAAATATATTCGTGTTTGCTTTGCCCTTAATGCCAGCAGTAATGCTATAAGAAAACATGCTCATTCTGGCTGTGCCAATATAGGCCAGCATTTCCACATAAGAAGATTTATTTTCGCTCTGCCTAAAAATCAAGAAAAAAATGTAATGGCACGCGAAGAGTTCATGTCCAGGCTACCTGATTAATATCAACAGTCTTCCTATGTAAATACAATCATGTTGGCTTTTCCCATAATGAGCTTTCATTGAAATACAATTTAAAGTTTTGCTTTCAAGAATTGCCATATTAACGCCTTACAGAGTTCACCAACAAAATGCACAAATCACATATTAAAGCAACCTGCAAATATGTAAAACTTTATAGAAACATATTAAGTCAGAAGTGCATAATTGTGGCTGTATTTTCCACATCCTGAACGGAATACTGCAAGTCCCAACATGCAAAGTAAGATGAGCCTTACAAACCTCATTAGTTTCTCAAAACATGACTTTTCTGCACTTAATGTGAAACAATAAAGGACACCACGAGACAAGGTTATCCTCGTACAGTGATTGTTTGTCAAAAAACATCTCACGTATTGTTAAGCAAGATGTTAAGAACATTTGAATACACAGATAGAAATAAAACCTTTTACATGTCAATCTAATAGACATCATGGGTATAAACTAAGCTTTAAAAAAAAGCCTATTTTGTGACTCACATGAATCGTCTTGGATGCGACAACATATTTGGTAGCTGCCTGAAGCCATGTGGGTGCTTTTAGTAGTAATTGTGTCATCACAGTCTAATTGCCAAAATATTCACGAAAACGTGCAGCTGATAACAGAGAGATCTGTTAAAACGAGTAATGTGCCAGGTCCTTGTTTGGGAGCTGGCCGGAGAGCAGTGTCGCTGGTTGTCTTCATCTCCTCTCCAATGAACAAAGCAGTGCAGGCAAGCGAGTGGGGGCGGGCTACAGCCCAGTGGATTATGAAGTATAAAGCCCTGAACAGCGTGTTCTAGCGTGACCGCATAACGGATTCTTCACGGTACCTTCCACAAACATCTCCTCGTGGGAAAAGTGATGTTCCTGCACCTGTGGCTCGAGAACAGCAGAACACTTTGCCCCTGTATACTCTGCGCTCACAGTGAACACTCTGCAGTCTGCTATTCTGCTCCCGCCCTTCGCACGTCTTATGCTCCCTCGTTACTTGTTCTCCTCGCTCTACGATGTTCCTGTCTTTCCACTATGCCTACTTTGCAACTCACGGGCCTCATTACGACCCTGGCGCTAATGGATTAACGGCACCATAAAAGGCTGCTGCGCCGTTAACCCATTAGCGCCTGATTACGAGGTCCATTTGCAGGACCCGACCTTAATGGCTGGTCTACACCAGCCGTTAAAGTAGGGACCCACAAAGGGACCTTGGTGCTAAGTAGGGTACCGCAATTTGCGGTACCGTACTTACCGCCTTCCCCATTCCCATAGAGTACTATGGGGCGAAAATGGGAATGGGGAAGGGCCATGGTTCAATGGGGAATTACCGCCCCGCCAACCTTGGAATGGGGTGGTAATTCCCCATTGAACCATGGCGGACCCATTACAACACCGGCACCAACCATGGTGCTAATAGCGCCATGGTTTAGCGCCGGTGTTGTAATGAGGGCCACTGTCTCTGTTTTTCATTCCTACTTCTCTTCTTTTTTTTATTTGCATTTTTTTGCAGCGCAATTAACCCGTAGGTATCTAGGCGCTAGTTTCATTGACTTGTGAAAGTGCAGGTCATTTATAACGCACTGTTTTTTTTTTCTAGCGCAGATCGGGGATTCGAACCTGTGTTTGCTCAGTGGGTGGTCTTGTTTCCAAGACCCCCTGTTGTGACAGAGCTATCCTCCTGTTACTTCTCCTTGTGTCCTCCTCTCTCACCTCTCTGATCCCATCCCCGCCTTTCTCACTCACTTCTCTCTTCTTCTTCATCCTAACTCTCTCTCTGCTTAGGTCCCAAAGTCGTTTCTCCCAACCTCTAAGCCTCTCCACTCTAGTATTCGGCCCCACGTGTATTCCCCGGCAGACTCAGTCACTATCACTAAGCGCTTTCTCCAGCTCTCTCATTTCTTATTTTTTGCCCCCTTTTCACCCTCAATGTTTTTCTTCGGTTACCCCTTCTCCCAAATACTCTTCCCAACGCCTTCGTCCCTGTCCTCACACTCTCTTTAACCTTTCCACCTCCAAGCTGCCTCCTGTCGTTTTCTGAATGTCTGTATAGTTGTTTACATGTCAGTGCATAGCTGTGTGTGATTGTGTCTGGAAAAGCGGTAGCTGTGTACCCGTCTCTGTGTGTACTTATATATGTGTCCACACGTGTGTTTCAGCCTGTCTATGGCGTGTGCAAGTAGCAAAGGTTCCCAAACCAATGGTCCTGTGACAGATTATAAAACTGCATGGGCCTCATTACGACCCAGGCGGTAAGTTACCGCCTGGGCCGTGACTTTACCACCATGGCGTAAACTAAGTTTACGCCATGGTGGTTGGCGGACTTACCGCCCCATTCCGACCTTGGCGGGGCGGTAAGTCCCCAATCCCCATTTACCCTTCCCCATTCCCATTTTTGCCCCATAGGGCATAATGGGAGTGGGGAAGGCGTTAATTACGCCACCGTAAATTACGGTGGCGTAATTAACTCCATGGTCCCTTAGCGCCATGGATTTTAACACCTGCTAAAAGCAGGTGTTAAATCCGCCATGGCGCTAAGGGACCTCGTACTCAGGCGGTAAGGGTCGGCGCTGTTTACGCTGCCGTAAACCCCTTACCGCCTGGGTCGTAATGAGGCCCCATGTGTTTAAAGTCAGATACACTTTCGTGTTCTTACTGCAGCGGCTCTAACCCACAGTAACCCGCCCTTAGGTCCCACCCTCTCAGCCTCCCTACCTAACCTGGCATATCACGAATCAACGGTGTTGGACAGAGCCAACTCACCTCACTCCCTACACCCTGAGCCCAGTGAGGCATCCCTGTGCCTGGTGCAAGCGCACTGACCTGCCGAATGAATACATATGAGTACTGACCGCACTCTCAGAACTCTGCCAGTGCACATGTAACTGTGTGGCGGGGGCAGACATCACTCAAGTTAGAAACAAGCAGTAGCATTTCTCTTATGCGTTATGTATTGTTCTGGTGATGGCTCGGAGGGGGTGGCCCCTCACAAGGAGCACGAATTCCAGGGCCCACGGCAGCGTGTTCATTTGTGTACTTAGAAAAGAAGAAACGTTAGCAGAATTGGCAAACGAATGGCTGTCCTGTCTGCTTGTCCTTCCTTCTGCATCAGACTTCCTGAATCCACGTCTTCTCTTGGCCCTTCTTCAATTCACAAGAAAGTTGCCAGCCGATGCAGGGTTCAGGCAGGCCCTGGAGAGCAGATCCTGCCTTGGGCCTCCCTAAGCCTGTGACATCCACTAGCATCACTTGGCACAGGCTGGTATCATATCAGTAGCCCAGTCTATGGAGGGATCAGCAGATTCTGACCTGTTTGAGTCGCAGAATACAAGGTGGGGTCAAGGGTTAACTATGTCTTGGTGGCATTTTAATTTTAACACCCCTTGGCATATATGCGGGCATGGTTTGGAAAGCTTTTGTCCTTCACTTTGGCCAACATTTATTTTTATTTTATAATTCCTAAATAACAAGGTTGGCTTTATAAGATAAGCATTATAATTGTAAGCTTAGTTGAATTAGTGTGGTGTTAAAATGAGCATGCATTAGCTTTAATGTAAATGCAAATACATAGGGCCTGATTCATGGAATTTATTCCGTTGTGCAAAGTGACTTTTCACTGGTGCAAAGTTACTTTGCACTGTTCCATGAATCAGGGAGATTGTTGGCAGTGCAAAGTCACTTTGCACCGTGCAATGCATTCCTTGAATCAGTCCCTTTGTCTGCACGGACCTGAAAGCAATTTTCCATGTATTAGATTTCACGTTGGTACGTTAAATTGAATGTTTCCTGTCCCATTGAAGGAGCGGTGAAAAGAAAGATAACAACAGACAAAGCTTCTTGTCGAAAGAAAAAAATCTTGCTGGGATATTACATGGTTGTTTCTTAAGTGCCGAGAAATGCTTTCTGCCGTGTTCCTGCTTGTTCCGAAACAAAATGCTCGGTATGCAGTCAAAAACGGTGCTTCCTGGCTGCATGCAAACAATTTTGATTGGCAGAGAGGAGGGGAACAATTATTTCCATCAACTATGTTAATAGGAAATGACAATATTTCAATAGAGAAGCCCGATATTAAGGTTGTGCGCCCTCAACATCCAAAATACATATAATTACATTTTGAATTCCGAGAAGCCAAAAGGTTATAAAGCTGTTTCTAGAATTGAATGTTCTCAAAACAGAGAGGCGCTTATCTAAGATGAACAGCTACCAAACTTTTGGGATATTCATTTAGTGGTGTTCTACAGTGCTCCACAAACTGATACATCCGCCCCAAAGCATCAGCCTTCCTTGCCTGTCAATTAAACGATTTATGTTTGCAAACGATGCGCCAAGAATGGGAGACTAGATGCTAGCCTTTAAATATTCATCACGTCTTTAGGGACTTTGCCTCCAGTTCTGCGATGCACTATATAAAAACAAGAGCATCTGGGATGCGTTCAAGGAGATTTATACTTAGCCTATTAGACGAAGCAAGAATGCAAAATAGCACCGTAATGGGAGTACATTAGGCCTGGGATGAAGACTTTACCCAATAACAATGTGCATTGATGCTGACGTAACCGCTGAGATAGTCATTGCTATAAACTTCGTTTGATTGATTTCCATATTGCATACACATATAATATATCACATAAACAACCTTGACCAGTCAGGGTCGTCATCTCATACATGTTCACTGCAGTCCCACCTTGGTAACCATCCTCGGGCCTCGCATTTCTCAGTGTCCCATCCTCGCCACACAATAATCCTCCCCCACCACTCCCAGTTTCCCTATGTAAATATCTCCTGTGTGCCCCCAGCCCCCTGGCTCCAGTGTCCACAAGCCCTGATTTAGATAGACGTCGCAGGAAGGGTGATCTGCAACTTGCATCTAGTGACTCCATCAGCCCCTCCTTTGAGGTTTCCAGGAGGCATCAAATCCAGTGGAGCCTGTAAGTTGTGCCATAGTTCCTGCCAGGTGCTATAGCATTCTGCCCTGCCCCCACACCAGTTCCCCAATATCCATATCAGCTTTGACATACTTCTTGAGACCCCCCCCCTGCCAGCCTCCCATCCGGGGCCTCCATGTGCCTTCCAAGCCATTGTGATCCTGCGTTTGGCTAGTATCTACCCCGAAGCGAAAAAATTGAACAATCCCCTATGTCGACTTCCTGGCAAGTCTGAACAAGCCTAGATGACAGGTCTTTATGTAATCGGACTGTGCAATCCGGTGAGTGCAGTTATCCGATCCAGCACGATATCCCAAAAGGTTTGGACTGTTGCACACTCCCACCACATGTGTTTAATGGTCCCCACTGCTCTCCCACCCCCCCAGCAGCTTTCATTCCCTTCCCCGCCATTTTGGCAACTACCACTGGGGTGATATAGGCCCGCAGGACACACTTATATTCTATCCACCGGTGGCGAGGATTACAAAATACAGCTTTTGCACGCTCCATTCGCCATCTGTTAGTGGTTCCCCCTGGACATCTATCCATTTATGTCACGCCTTAACACTGTCCTGTACCCTAGTTGTTAGTCATGCCACGTACAGCTCTGAGATACTTTTGCCCCCCGCTGATAAATGGTGCAGCACCGTGTTAATGGCACAAGTCGCACAACGCATTAGGAATCCCTGCTAGAGTCCCCTAACATCTGAAACCACCCTGCTTCTCCCCCTCGAGGCACCCGTATTCCCATAGCCCCTTTCCAATAATAGCTCAGTCTACCCTGGGAAACCGTCAGCACAGGTAGGAATGGTATCTTCTGCCCAGGGAACCTGATCACCTGCCTCCATACACGGATACTGTAATTACCAGTGAGGGATGGGACTTGAGTACCACTCCTCGCACCCCCAGTGCGTCAATCAGCATTAGCGGCTTACACATATCCTGTATCATGGCGGTAAGGTCATCCCCCAGTGGTTGTGTGAACCAATCTACTAAGTGCTGCAGCGTGGCAGCCCAGTAATAGCCCTAAGATCGGGTGCCCCAATGCCTCCCCTCCCCGCAGAAGTTGCAACGTTGACAGAGCAATTTTGGGTGTAGCACCCTTCCATAGCAGATTACCCAATACCCTATACAATTTACGAAAGCAGTCCCCAGGAACTGGCATCGGAAACTCCTGTAGGATATACTACAATCTTGGTAGGGCGATTATTTTACCCAGTGCCACTCATCCCATTATCAATGGTGGAAATCTGGCCCAGAGGTCTGATAGTTTATCAAACGCCACCATCCTGTGATCTGCAATTCTGTTGTTAGACCCATTACCAGTTTGCACTCACCTTGATCCCAAGGGACTTGAAGCCGCCTGTGACATCTTGCATGCCAAAGTCCACCAAGTGCTGACCCACCGCTTCCGGTATCCCATGTACCGCTAACTGAACCACAAACACCTGTGTATGAGCGTGATATAAATAACATATCAATTCAATTTAGAGTGATTAATCACTAGTACAGACCAACAAACTCATACATCGTCTCGAGGAGTGATGCCAAATTCTGAACAGGGTAAGGACATATAGTAAAACATCATCAGCATATAAAGAGACGCAGTGGGTTCTCTCACCAACCCGTAAGCCAGTTGCTGCGTGCCTCCCGCTCATCACCCTTGCTAGGAGTTCAATGACCAATGCAAAGATCATGGGGACAGTGGACTTCTCTGGCGTGTATCTCTACCTACTTTCCAAGCTGATGAGACAACCTTATTGAAACACACCCTAGATGTGTACTGTTCACACAGTAGACGTAACCAGTTTTTAAATCTGGCACCCACACCCATCTTTTCCAACACCATACAATGGATATTGCAACCCACAGAGTCAAACGCTTTATACGAGTCGAGACTAATCACTGCCATATCCTTGTTCAAGGTCCTATAGGCATCCAGCATAAGGAAACGCCTCTCTAAGTTAAGTTGAGTGCTTCTGCAGGAATAAAACCTGTCTGGTCCCCTATCACCATTGCTGGCGACCTCCAAGAATACATAGGTTCTTAAGGTCCACATTAATCATAGATAAGGTTCTATATGAACCACAGTCACAAGGGTCCCTGTCAGCTTTGGGAAGGACCACCACCACATGGGGCCTCGGAGTCCACCCAATACCATTTCATCCCTAAACACCTCCAATAACTGGGGTCGGGGGCAGTGCCTTGTAAGTCCTGTACCACTCCACTGTCAGGTCATCCAACCCAGGGGTTTTACCTAATCCGAGATTATCTATGGCCCATTCTACATCCTGCAGCAAGTTTGGAACTCCCATGGATTTGCACTGCTCTTCTGATGAGTTAAGCAGTCCTGCCTATTCTTACCATGCAGCCGCCGTGGCCCCATCAAAAAAGTCACATGGGGGTATACAGTGTCCCGTAAAATTCCAAGAACAGCTAGTATATGCCTTGATGATCAGTAACTAGTCCCCCCCCCCCGATTCGTGCAGCACTTCCTGTTCCCCCTATTCACCAAACAGGCTAGCAATCTGCCAACTCTAGCACCCTCCTCATGCTGTTGAGTAGCGTAACCTGCGTTGTCAAATGTGGCAAGAGCTTATTGTGCTTCTTCCAACACTGTCCCCACCCCATTTTAGTCACTCGCACATCTTCCTGTTGGCCCTCCCACTCATCTAGGTTCACCATTAGCCCCACAAGTCCAACCCCTGTGTGCATGAACGCCTTCGGACCTCCACCCTAGGTGAGCTGCGAAATATCCTCACAGAAACCTTCATTGCTTCCTATTGCGTGTGTCTATGACCTGTGGATTCCCAGTTGGTATTAAAGAATCTGCGAAGGTTGTCAATCAATGAGGAGTTAAACGTTAGGTCAGACAGCATGGTATTGCTCTGTCTGAACCTCGGAATTGATGCTCAATGTGTACCTAACCACAGCTCCAGCAGCAATGGAGCGTGATCGGACAAACTTCAGTCCTGGAAGTCCACTTTACCCACCAGACCTATCGTTTCCTCACTCATGAAGGCATACACAGTGTGCGGGATTAAGTTCCGCACCAGCGAGTAATAAGAGTAACAGTGGTCTGACCCATGTTGCAGTCTCCAAATGTCACATTACTGCAGTTCATAGACCACTCAGAGCAAAGTTCTAGCTGCTCAACACGGCAGCCTGGCGACCTTACTGAGAACACCCATCTCATTATCCAATACGCAATTGAAATCACCTAACCACTATTGGTCCGCATCAGTGCTTGTCACTTTTATAAACATTGAGGGCCTGATTCACAGAAGTGTTTTATATTGGTGCAATCCCATACCCTTAGTAGTTCCAGTATCCTTTATTTGCTTTTTAATGTACTTTAGTTCTGTCAAGGGCCACTTCATTTGCATCGGCCACATACACATGCCAACAACTAATTTCACATTACAATCACAATGAAGCAGTGGCACTGTGTATCCTGCAGCCTGGGCCATGGAAAGGGCACTTGGCCACATGTCTCTGTAGCACCATAGGTACATCTCCACCCAACCACGTGTACCAACATCCACCCCTGAAAATCCAACATTAAAGTAAGCAACACATACACGCACCTGTTGCTGAGTATCATACAGCAATGCTATAGCTCCCAACACAAACAAATGTCATGATGACATACCATGTATAGCCCCTCTCTCAGTGACCTGACAGGTCCCAATGTAGATCCGGATAGAGAAATGCAATAAATTGCCATGACCACACATCCATGCACATGAGTCAATCTCAGCTGCTGAGTGGAGATGATGCAATCATCATACGCAATAGAACAACCGATAGAGGAGCGTGCATGAATGTACCTCACATGCTCCAACATCCAGTGATTGAATTGTACGAAAAGAAGTAGTGGAACTACATTCCCTGCAGGCCTGTCCTCAATACCCAAAATCCCCATCGCTACGCTCCCTCCCACGCGCCATACAAACCCTAAACAAATGTGCCTGCTGTTTAAGGGAATGTTCAGGGCGGTGCAATGAAGTGCAAGTTTCAACTTCTTTCTACACTTTTATTTTAAAATGAAACCATTCCAGCCGGAACAGGTTCTTTTTAAAGTAAAAGTATAGGAACAGTAAAACTTAATTTAAAAAGTACAGGAGGACTGCTCCAAACCACTCCCACCCACTTCGAACACTGCCAGCATCTCAATCTGCCAACTGTTCCTGTTAGAGGCCTTGCCCTCAGCATCTCACAGGAAAGACACATGATTATACTTTAACCAAAAAAGTGATGGGTGGAAGGTTTTGAATTAATTTGAACCCTGGTACTCCTCTGGACAACCTTCCACACCACCGTTTTTTAGCCCATTTGTGCCATTGCAAAGGGGCTTCAGCTATATACAAATCAGTCAGGTAATGCCACCAATGGGAGCAGCCCAGCCCGAACTGCCAGGCCAGGTCCGCTCTGCACTGAAACACAAGCAACCCCAAACATGTTTCAGCCTTGTTGAGCCTCAACAGTAAAGTGGAGCTTGGTTCCCTATGATGCAGTATACTTTGTCACCAGAGGCTGACTGAGCTCATGCCTACACCTGTCCACTTCACAGATGTGTGCCATTACATACTTCCAGTGTCGGCAAGAATCTGCTTGCCATTTAAGGATTATGCAACACAGATGGTGTGGAACGCACTAACTTATTCATGTCCTGCATACACATGCAGGACATATCAAATCTGTGGAAATTCACACCTGAAAACATGCTTTCAGGTCAAGGACCTGGGCACGGACACTGGGTTGATCCTCTCCAGGATCTAGAGGTGAATGGGTGACACTGGATGGTGGCCTGCACGGTGCACCTTCAGGGAGGCACCTGCCTCAAGGCCTGCCTTTGTCTAGTTTTGGAACCTAAGGTCACCCCAGAACTTCTTTGCATAGTCTACTGTTCGGATTGCCAACAACCCTCAATGTTGATGTGTGGGATGTATTGACCCACTCTGCTATACTATGCGGCATCACTGTGCTATCTATGGTGCAAGAAACAGCAAAAATGGTGGAAAAACTTTTGTGCGCGCCAAAACCTCTAAAACCGCGTTTTCAACACACAAAAAGATGGCTGCACAACCTGGCACCCATGGTGCATGTGTGGTGGAAAAGAGCACACACTGCAGAAAAAGTGCCAGTGGGCTCCATGACAAGAAACATAGAGTGCAGAGGGAAAAGCAGCGCTTTGCAAGTGAAACTCCAAAATTCACCGTAAATGACATTTACTTTGCTGCTAAATCTCCCAAATGCCTGTACACAACACTTCCCAACGCTCAAAATCTTGCTTGGTGCTAACATTCATTTAACCTAAGGAAGGACTGTGAATGTACAAAGTCTTGAAAGGTTAAGAGCAAAACATTTTTCTGCAAAACTGGATTGCCTGTGAATGACAGTTCCTATCAAAAATCTGAGTGCAGCACACTGGCCTACCTGTTAATGACATTTCCTGTCAAATGGGCTCTCCTGATTAAGCTTAAAAGTTATTTAAACTAAAAGTCTGCTGGATTAGCAAATATAAAAGGATTGTTGCTGGAAGAAACAGAGATTGCAGTTATTCTTGATCCCACAGGTTTAAATCTAAGAAGGTAATGTATCTATGTCATTTGATGCAACAAGATTGTTTTCTGCTGGATTTTAAGTCAAGAAATTAAGAATAAATTAGCCTGCCTGGGTCTGCAAGAAGTGGAAAAACAGGTTTCCCCCAAGGGGAGGGCATTCCTCTCAGCGGATACTCAATGACATATTATAATTGTGGGGTAGGACAGACTTTTGTCTGCAGCCACAGGCTGAACAATGGCAGATTCTCCAGGCCAGGAAATGGATGTGTGAAGAGGTTGTAAACTTGGCTTGCAGAAGGTTCCCAAAGGTGGGGGCTACTCGTTGAGCTCCAGAGAGAGACAAAAGGCGGACCCTTTGCTGCTAAGAACATGTAATGAACAATTTTTAGAGACTCATAACTTGTTATCAGAAATGGTGAAAAATATCAAAAGGACAGATTTGTTAGTCTCATTTTTGGGACTACATTTCAAGATTTAATGGAATTTTGTAACATATTCGGAACAGGAATGGCAATATATGTGATTTTATGGGAACTGTATTTATGCGGGATTTTGATGAACAGATACCACATAAAATATGGAATCCTTATGTGGGATTTGTGTAGAGGTTACAAATGTATAAATATGTATTTAGGAAAAAATTTGATTGTGATACTAGTGGCTAGGGGAGGTTTCTAAGGATTGTAAAAAACAAACCATAAACTTGACATCACCTGTGTTTGAGCCAATCACACAGATGCAAGGTGGAGAAGAGTCTCTGATCCAATCCCAGTCCACAGGGGCGAGTTTAGTTAAGCAGGCCCATACACCCATTTTTGTGATGTCATTTAAAAGGATAAATAGAGACAGCTGAGAACACATAGACACTCACTCTTCTGATTCCAGTGAAGCAGTCTGATCCAGCATTCAACATCCAGCATTCAACATCCTTACAGATCCAGATGCCAAGGACCAGGCCAAGCAGTAGCTGAACTATCTTCAGCAAGGCCTCAATACTCAACTTATCCTCACAACCCAGTGAAGCACTGTGGTGTGAGAAAGCATCCTGAAACTAGCATCCTGAAACTATCTGGCTTGCTACTATAATGCTTGCCTGATGAACTTGCCATCACCTCTGATTTGAAATACCCAGAAACAAGAAGGGCAGATCCTGTGTAGTTCCACTGACCAGCCTAACTGATCCAGTCCCGAGCCTGATGTGCTGTCTTTCCTTGATAGATCCAATCCATTGACCAAAACCGTGACTGTCCAAAAATTTTAAAATCCAAGTGGATTGTGAGTATTAATAGGACGCTAGATAACTATTGTATAGCTTGCATTATCTTGTTCCATTCTGATCTTTGAACTCACCCTACTTTCCCAGCCAGTAACAGTGTCAAAATCTTTAGTGCTATCTTATTCTGTCTAATTGCTAAAGTGCCGTTTTGATAGTCATCTTTTTCTTGTGTGATCCATAATTCCCACTTTGAGAGTTTGGACTGGTGCCACCTGGGAAGGTGATGGGGATCTGTTACTGAAGTCATGAATCAGTATCAGAGTTTACATCGTCCCAGCTTGGTTGCCTAGCCTGAACGTTCTAGCCTTGAATGAAAGCATAAGCCATATTTTCTGATTCTAAACTGAAGTCCTGGTTCAAATGCCTGTATTTATTTTCGAAAAACACCTCTCACTAAAACCTCTATCACTCACTCAGTTTTTAAGAAAGAAGCAAAACTTCAACTCCCACTTTTACCTAACATCCTTAGCCACATCTACAACTCAGAATCACATTGCGAAACAGTGGATTGACCCGTTATATCAAAAATCACATAAGTAAATGTTTGCCGCGCATTGACATTTGGAAAAATGTTTTTACACGTGTGAATTACCTTTACATTATTTCCCACTTGGCCTTTGAGATCCCAACTGTTTCCTTTTGATTAAATCATTTGCTTGTATCTGTTTGAAGTGGTTACTGTAGGAATTGATAATAATTTAAGCATTTGGAACATATTTTGTGTTTTTGCTCAGCCAATTTCAAAGCCATCCTGACAGTTGAAAAGTCAAATCCGTTTTTCTCTATTGTTTAAGGGGGGGAGGTGGGAGTGATATTCTGTTTGGTTTGCATTATTCCTCAATACCTGCTCTCTCCTCACATCTATTTAAATTGTCTATTGGTAGGTTGAGGGGTGTTGCAAAGGTAACCCCTAACCATAGTGCTATCTGTCCCAACCCAACTCAGAAATATTCTGTTCTTTGGTGAATTCTTGTTGTGTTCATTACTTCATTCCTAGTACATTCAAGATATTGTTCATTGTTCCTGTCACCCCATTGGTGATTGTTATTACCTATTAAAAATATCTTGTGATTTTAAATTCTAAATAAATAAACAATTACCTTTACAACTAGCCTGATTCCTGGTTCAGTGTAACCTGGGGGGTATTTTGAGGAGGGTGTGACATGAGTAGTAAATCATTCAGAATATTGAACTTATAGATAAAAATAAATAAGGGTTTCATTTGCGCATTACATGCTGGGCAGAACTTGGGTGTGTGCCTGATTGAAATCACTTACTCCTGGCAGCCATGATGCCCTCCCAGATTTGTTTACAGCCACCCATTCCAATCTGCTTCTGCGAACAAAGAGGGCATCATAAGTTGCCAGGACATGATCACCCAGGATGTCATCTTGTCCAGTTGAGAAGTTGACAGCCCTCAGCATCGACTCAAGGGTGTTGGTCGTTGTTGTAGACACGGTGAACCTGAGGCTGGTGGGGTGCAACTGGACCCTAACTATGTGCACTGTGTACTGGCGGTGGTGGTATAGAGAAGTGAAAGTCATTAAATGGCAAATGAGGTGGCCACAGAGCCTGTCAGCAAAGACACGAAAGAACAGGCTATGGGGGAATAGCAGACACTCCTGCTAGTGGTCAGCATCCAGTTTAAAAAATATATATATATATTTGTTTATTTGAATTAACAACTTTTCAAATAAATGTGTATCTTGTTATCACAATTAAAATGATTACATTATTTTCGTGTGATTACTTATTATAACGCAATTCATAATTTACAATTTTCCAAACTTTTAATTTAAAACAGCACACATAAAAATTCATATTTCAGAAATCAATCATAAGCAACATCTCCTAATATAATAATTCTGTACATACAGGTAAGATCATATCTAAATATTGCACTATAGCAATTTGCACTGCTGTCCGCGGATTTGAGAATAAAACTTGCCATACATAATTTTGATCTAAATTGCTTTGCGCAGTTTATACTCTCTTCAAATACTTTTCCTAACCATTCTCAACTCTTTGCACTCTACTACACGATGTTGCAGAGTCTCTTTTTGATTTTTATCTAAACAATATTGACAGTAATTTTGTTAAAATGGTAACATTTTCCTTCTACATAGTACTTCACGTGTGTTCAACAAATTTAATCTTAATCTCAGATATTTTGCCCGTATGGTAGGAGAAGGGCATTTTACCATAGTATTGTGCCATCACCCCATACTTTTTTTAATCAAACAGCAAACGATCAAAGTCTTTATATAGAGAGCATTTGATGAGGTTATCTGCCCAATCTTTTTGAAATATTTTCGTTTTAGCCCAATTTGGATTGGTGATTAGAAGATCTATAGTGACATCAGCATCGGCTAACCTGTTTAATACATGATTACGCCAGGTGATTGTGAACTTGTTCTTAGATGTTAACAAGTGGTTTGCTTTTACTCACAGAATGGAGATGTTTTTTATTCCCACCGGACACTTTCAGAGTAAAGTACACTGTTTCCAAATCACTTGTGAATATAATGACAAAATGCCTAATTCATAACGTATCTTGGCAATCGTCGTGCTTCTAGGTAGATGAAATATCTGTTTCCAATAATTGGACTCCAGAAGATCCCAAAAAGCTTGATTCTTTGGTATGGTACGTTCTACACCATATAATATGATGGGTATGGCCTTCATTTTTATAAAACAGAATGATATGCTTCATGGAGAATTTTCCAAATTTTCTCATTAAGATTTTCGTTTGAGAAGTTAGGGCCTGAAGCTTATTTTTGAGCTCTAGTGCATCATGCTGCACAGATTTGGCATGGTGGATTATTACACCTAGATGTTTATATTGCGGGACGATGGCCAATGCCCAATCCCACAATTGCCATATGTATCTATGTTTGGTTGTATTTCATGTTGTGTTACAAACAACAATTTGGGCCTCAATCCCCATTTACCCTTCCCCATTCCCATTTTTGCCCCATAGGGCATAATGGGAGTGGGGAAGGCGTTAATTACGCCACCGTAAATTACGGTGGCGTAATTAACTCCATGGTCCCTTAGCGCCATGGATTTTAACACCTGCTAAAAGCAGGTGTTAAATCCGCCATGGCGCTAAGGGACCTCGTACTCAGGCGGTAAGGGTCGGCGCTGTTTACGGCGCCGTAAACCCCTTACCGCCTGAGTTGTAATGAGGGCCTTTGTGTTTTCGCTAAATTATTCTCTAAGTTGTTCAGTGGCACATATGTGCTTAATTGCTGTAACATTTGTTGAAGGCCCTTTGGAGTTTGCGAAAGGAGAACCAAATCATCTGCATATAATATATAGGGAATCTTTTGGTCTGCAAGTTTAGGTGCATCACCATTGCAGCTTACAAGCGAGGTTCCGGTATCCAAAATGGAAAAAATAAACAGAAACGAAGCTAGAGCACAACCCTGTTTCAGGTCTCGATAGGTGGGAATTGTGGGGGACAGTTTGCCGTCCAAGGTTACTCGCACTTGCATCGTGGTGTTTGTATGAAATAACATGAGCAAAGATATTAAAGTGTTAGGACATTCATGAAATTTCCATTTAGTAAATAGCAGAGCCCTATCCACAGAGTCAAATGTGGCTCTGAAATGTATGAAAGACAAGTAGAGCACCTGTCCTCTGGCAGCAAATTGTGACTGAACCATAGAGAGGGCTAGTATGTTTGGAATTGTTCCCAGGCCTTTAACAAAGACTGCTTGTAAAGGTTTTATACATTTTCTTTGCTACAACCCAATCATTTAACTCTCTAAGGATTAGACAGCAGAACATTTTCCCTTGTGCATCTAAGAGTGAAATTGGGTGGTAACTAGTCGGAGATTGTCAATCTCCTTTTTTATAAATAGGGGCCGTGATGGCCTGTGTCCAAGTCCTAGGTAATGTCTGTGTATGATTTACCGCTATAAATATCTTATACAATATCGAGGACCAAATCTCTGAATGTGTTTTCACTATATGATTGGATAAGCCATCTCTTCCGACTGCCATCGAGTTACCATCAGGCCGATTAATGGAATTAATGTGTGCTGAAAATTCCCGTGCAAGCGTGCGAAACCGTGCGAATCGCAGTCCAAGTGCGAAATTCGCAGCAAAAGCAGCGCACATCGATTCATGGAAGTCAGTGCGCGAGTAAAATGTGGGATGTGCACTGAAAATCTGCGTGGCGCACGCCGGCGCACAGGTCATCTAACGGCGTGCGTTACGGGCACAGCGAAAGTGCACATAGCGCGGCGCACATAACAAAAGTAGGCATAACACGGGGCGTGACACGCAGAATGGGGAACAACGCATGAAAATGTGGGCGTCACGGGGAAAGAAAAGGAGGCAAGTGCGCGGAACGCCCACACGCTCGCCTACAAAACGTATTCATGGTATCGAATAGGGCAAACCAGCGCACCAGCGAAGATGCGCACAGGCCTAAACACGTACGCCACACGAAGGCAGGCGGTAGCGTCCCTGCACATGAAAAAAATGTGCGCCAAAATGTGTGCTAACAAAAAGAACGTATATAGAGCTCTTTTGATTGTCCCATACTGTGGCCCACTAGGAAAAATGACGTGCAAAGGGGTACACGACAAACATGAACACCCGCTGTGTCCAAAATAGCGTGTGCATGTATTTTGGGGGTGCACGGGAAGTTTCACACGCGATTGGCCTTGGCCGAGCGGGGTGCGTGTAGATCTGGGGTTGCGTGAAGTTTCACATGCGATAAGCCCTGTGCAAGTGGGGTGCATGTATTCCTGGGGTTCACGTGAAGTTTCACACGCGATTGGCCTGGGTACGTGTAAATCTGGGGTGTGCGGGAAGTTTCACAGGTGATTGGCCTTGGGCGAGCGGGGTACGTGTATTTCGGGGGTGCGTGGGAAGTTTCACATGCGACAGGCCCTGTGTGAGTGGGGTACGTGTATATCTGGGGTGCAGGGGAGTCCTACACGTGAATTGGCAGTGTGGGTCCACCCAGGTGTTCCCTCTACACCCTCCACAGACCCTGCAGGCAGCCCACACCACAGGGGACTACCCTGCACCCCTGGTCATGTCCCGCAGGCAGCCCATCCACCATGGGCATGCCCCCCAGCCAAGCCACATGTCACCTTGCACTACTGATCACCAACGCATGACCCCCTCTACCCCCACCCAAAGCAGTGCAGTGCACCTGCCAACAGGCCCCCACTCATGTCCCACTCATGTCCCCTTGCACCCCCACCCTCCAGCACTGAGGGGCACCTGCCAGCAGGCCCCCACTCATGTCCCCTTGCACCCTCACCCCCCAGCAGTGCTGGGCACCTGCCAACAGGCCCCCACTCATGTCCCACTCATGTCCCCTTGCACCCCCACCCCCAGGCACTGAGAGGCACTTTCCAGCAGGCCCCCACTCATGTCCCCTTGCGCCCCCACCCCCCAGCACTGAAGGGGCACCTGCCAGCAGGCCCCCACTCATGTCCCCTTGAACCCCCACCCCCCAGCAGTGCAGGGCACCTGCCAACAGGCCCCCACTCATGTCCCACTCATGTCCCCTTGCACCCCCATCCCCCAGCACTGAGGGGCACCTGCCAGCAGCCCCCCACTCATGTCCCCTTGCACCCCCACCCCCCAGCACTGAGGGGCACCTGCCAGCAGGCCCCACTCATGTCCCCTTGCACCCCCATCCCCCAGCAGTGCAGGGCACCTGCCAACAGGCCCCCACTCATGTCCCCTTGCACCCCCACCCCCCAGCAGTGCAGAGCACCTGCCAGCAGGCCCCCACTCATGTCCCCTTGCACCCCCACCCTCCAGCACTGAGGGGCACCTGCCAGCAGGCCCACACTCATGTCCCCTTGCACCCCCACCCCCCAGCAGTGCAGGGCACCTGCCAACAGGCCCCCACTCATGTCACCTTGCATCCCCACCTCCAGCACTGAGGGGCACCTGTCAGCAGGCCCCCACTCATGACCCTTGCACCCCCAGACCCCAGCACTGAGGGGCACCTGTCAACAGGCCCCCACTCATGTCCCCTTGCACCCCCACCCCCCAGCAGTGCAGGGCGCCTGCCAGCAGGCCCCCACTCATGTCCCACTCATGTCCCCTTGCATCCCCACCACCCAGCAGTGCAGGGCACCTGCCAGCAGGTCCCCAATCATGTCCCACCCATGTCCCCTTGGACCCCCACCCCCCAGCAGTGCAGAGCAACTGCCAGCAGGCCCCCACTCATGTCCCCTTGCACCCCCACCCCCCAGCACTGAGGGGCACCTGCCAGCAGGCCCGCACTCATGTCCCCTTGCACCCCCACCCCCCAGCAGTGCAGGGCACCTGCCAACAGGCCCCCACTCATGTCACCTTGCACCCCCACCCCCAGCACTGAGGGGCACCTGTCAGCAGGCCCCCACTCATGACCCTTGCGCCCCCAGACCCCGGCATGGAGGGGCACCTGTCAACAGGCCCCCACTCATGTCCCCTTGCACCCCCACCCCCCAGCAGTGCAGGGCACCTGCCAGCAGGTCCCCAATCATGTCCCACTCATGTCCCCTTGGACCCCCACCCCCCAGCAGTGCAGGGCACCTGCCAGCAGGCTCCCACTCATGTCCCCTTGCACCCCCACCCCCCAGCAGTGCAGGGCACCTGCCAGCAGGCCCCGACTCATGTCCCATTGCACACTGACCCACCCAGCAGTGTGGGGCACCTGCCAGCAGGCCCCCACTCATGTCCCACTCATGTCCCCTTGCACCCCCACCCCCCAGCACTGAGGGGCACCTGCCAGCAGGCCCCCACTCATGTCCCCTTGCCCCCCCACACCCCAGCACTGAGGGGCACCTGCCAGCAGGCCCCCACTCATGTCCCCTTGCACCCCCACCCCTCAGCAGTGCAGGGCACCTGCCAACAGGCCCCCACTCATGGCCCCTCGCACCCCCACCCCCCAGCAGTGCAGGGCACCTGCCAGCAGGCCCCCACTCATGTCCCCTTGCACCCCCACCCCCCAGCACTGAGGGGCACCTGCCAGCAGGCCCCCACTCATGTCCCCTTGCACCCCCACCCCCCAGCAGTGCAGGGCACCTGCCAACAGGCCCCCACTCATGTCCCCTTGCACCCCCACCCCCCAGCACTGAGGGGCACCCGCCAGCAGGCCCCCACTCATGTGCCTTTGCACCTCCAGCCCCCAGCACTGAGGGGCACCTGCCAACAGGCCCCACTCATGTCCCCTTGCACCCCCACCTCCCAGCAGTGCAGGGCACCTGCCAGCAGGCCCCCACTCATGTCCCACTCATATCCCCTTGCACCCCCACCCCCCAGCAGTGCAGGGCGCCTGCCAGCAGGCCCCCACTCATGTCCCCTTGCGCCCCAACCCTCCAGCAGTGCAGGGCACCTGCCAGCAGGCCCCCACTCATGTCCCATTGCACACCCACCCCGTGCAGTGCGGGGCACCTGCCAGCAGGCCCCCACTCATGTCCCCTTGCACACCCACCCCCCAGCATTGCAGGGCACCTGCCAGCAGGCCCCCACTCATGTCCCACTCATGTCCCCTTGCACCCCCACCCCCAGCACAGAGGGGCACCTGCCAACAGGCCCCCACTCATGTCCCCTTGCACCCCCACCCCCCAGCAGTGCAGGGCACCTGCCAGCAAGCCCCCACTCATGTCCCCTTGCACCCCCACACCCCAGCAGTGCAGGGCACCTGCCAGCAGGCCCCTACTCATGTCCCCTTGCACACCCACCCCCAGCAGTGCGGGGCACCTGCCAGCAGGCCCTCACTCATGTCCCACGCATGTCCCCTTGCACCCCCACCCCCAGCAGTGCAGGGCACCTGCCAGCAGGCCCCGACACATGTCCCCCAGCCAACACGTCACCACAATCTAGATCCCTGGCCCTTATGGCCAGCCTCCACATGCCAAAGACCCACCCAAGTATTGCATCCACCCGCATAGAAATGCCAATTACATGATACAACCCGAATGGCAAGTATGTAAATGAACACATGTCCGTCACACACACACAATGGGTGCAAGTGAATGGCAAAACCCATATCATGACATGCATGAAACCAATGAGATAATACCACAAATGGAAGTATAAAAAATATATATTAAAAATAACATGAAGGTAATTCAAATTAAACACACAACAATGGGAATAACAAAAGAAATGGTCCATGTCCGATAAATAATGAAAATCCAGAAAACGTAAGCAAAAGAAATCCAAAAAGAAATGTTGTCCACAGTCACAGTTCAAAAAATCAAATCCAAGGGAAAATAAAAAGTAAAAACCATTGCTCCATGGAGAACACAAAAAAATATTAAAAAAGATGAATCTAATGTAGAACTATGTACAATTGAAGAATCCAGGGTCCATGAGCCCAACTTAAGAAATGAAACCTACCAAAAACTACTACCTAATAAAAAAACTATATACAAAACTGTGGTGTATTGTCCAAGTGGTCCACAATAAAGAAAAAACAAAAGGAAACCTAATACTAACTAACTAACTATTTACGGGCAAGTCCAACTGCTCACTTGTTGATGTCCCGGGCCAGGGCATCATCGAACTCCTGCTCGATGTCCCGGAGGCGGTCCTCTTCCATGGCCCCGAGGGTTCGCAGGGACGATGACATCTGGATCTCCAGGTCCCTGCGAATGGCCTCGAGGCACTCAGCCCGCCTCAGGGCCCTATGCATGGAGTTCTCCGCCCTGACCATCGTGAGCCATGCCTCTTCCGCCCGCTGCCGCTCCGCATCTATCGCATGGCCCAACCGCTGCCACACGGAAGACACTTCTCTTCCAGGCTCCTCCTGCCATATGGCCGATGCCTGCCCCTCCGATGATGAAGGCCCGAGCCATCATGGCTCCCACCTTGTTGCTGCTGCTGCTGTGCCGCTCCCTGTGCCCTGGCTCCTGCTGCCTGCACATCCTCCTCCAGCGGGGGTGCAGTTGTTGAGGTGGCCACCCCTGCTGGACGTCCGACTCCCGACTGTGGCAGGGATGTGTCCTCCACCAGCCTGGCCGCAGGGTCAGAGGCAGCTCCACAGGGCACCCAGGTGACACATGGGTGGGAAGATGGCACAGAGGACGACTGGCGCATAGGGGGTTCAGTTGAGGAGGGGGTCCGAACAAGGTCCAGAAAACGGAGGAATCCGGCCCTGGTGAGCTGTCCCAGTGGGTCAATGCGGTTAATGAGCCATGTGAGAAGATGTGCAGTCTCCCCATGAAAAGATTGCAGGTCAGCTCGCATGGCACATTGACGCAACGCCACCCCACCCAGGACAGGCTCAACCCAGTGCCAGATAGCCACATCTGCAGGGAGAGGAAGGCCAGTTGGTGTAAGCCGATCCCCTCCCTGAGAACGGGTCTGGACGTAGGTATCCCTGCTGGTGCAAAATGATGCAGTGACAGGATTGGGGACAGGATTACACACAGGCACCTCTGCGGCGGCCTGTGCTGCCTCCTGTCCCTGCCCCTGCACTGCACCACTAGCACCAGTGGAATCCCCACCTCCAGACCCCGTCTCTGTCCCTTGCATGGCCTCCTCCTCCACCAAACCCCCCATCAACCTGGAAGACTCCGTGCCATCTTCCTCCGTCGGACCCTGTCGGGTCTCAACTGCCCCTTCGGCTGCTGAGGAGTCCAACTCCAACCTCCGCCTCTTGGACCTCCCCTCGGCAGCTGCGACCTGGGATGCGGCACCGGACTCCTCACTCCCCGACGAGATGACAACCTGGGAGGGGAGCCGGGCCTTGCGTCTCTGGCTGGCGGTGCGATCCCTGCCGCTGTGCTCCACCGCACCCTCTCCGCCCTCTTCATCAGTCGACGCTGCAGACAGGTAGAGATAGGACACAGGCATCAGGGCACTGTACAATGGACTCGTACACACATGACAGTTGCACACGAGTGTCATTGTCAAACTTCAGACATGGCATCACAATCCCCAACACACATTTCATTTCGAATCACACACATGAGCTATTCCACAGCCATATCGCAAGAGCCAGCACCATCCATACACATACAACAGCATGAGCAGGCAAAGGTGAGTCAGACATCACATGAGACACAGGGAGTGCACTAGACATGCACACACGCCACCACACTTACATGCATGTGTACACCTCAACCAAGTGCTGCAGTGATGAGATCGGCATCCATGTCACATCTGGCAATCAGTCTTCTACATATCAGTCTCACATGCATCCATGTTGCATGAAAGTTGCACACTTGTCAGATACACATACATGCACATGTACACAGTGCAGATACATGCAGCTGGAACCAACATCCATGTGTGACACCACAACCTTGACAACTGACCTACACAGTCATTCAAACATGTGCGCTCACACACCTGCATTTAGCCTGCATGCTTACCCACAAATACACCATCCATGTGTCTCACACATGAAAGGACTTGCATGTGTCAGCCTCACGGCCCTGTACATACACATCCATACATGGCCCTACAAATCCACATGTGCAACCTGCACACAACTGGCACACCACCACATGCACAGCTTCCAATCAGTATGCATGAACACTTACCGCTCGACTCCAGACGGGTCTGCCTCTCAAGGACCTGGACGTGGAGTGCTGGGCATACGCGTTCCAGGACCCTCATTTGGTCTTCCGACAGGTGGCCCCGGTGCCCCTTAGCATCCGCTGCCTTCAAGAGGCGCCGGGCCTTCTTGAGGGTCCTGGACCTGAAGTCCTCCCAGCGCTTCTTGACATGATGGAATTTGCAGACTGCCACCCCCTCCGCATTGATGGCAGTCACGATGTCCGTCCAGATCCTGGTCCGTCCTTCCTTGTTGGCGCGCAACCTTCCGAAGAGGGCATCATACTGCCCCAGGACTTGCTCCACCAGGACACCAACTTCAGTGGCAGTGAAGCTGGTGTCCCTCTGCCTCTCTGGCTGGGGGTTGCCAGTGGTCTCAGATGGTGGTGTGCTCGACATGGCAACCCCAGAGGCAGGAGTGGGTGGGCAACTGGGTCCTGGGGCTGGGCTGTGGAGCGATGGAATCCCAGTCGGGAGTCTTTGGTTCCAGCAGGGGTGGTCACAGCAACAGCACCCCTGGCTGACGTGCAGGCAGCAAATGGCAGGGCACGTAGGTAGCAGGCAATCAGGCAGCAGCAGATGGCAGGTGGGAGCGTGCTCGGGGCTCTGGGGGGCAGTAATTCAGCCTTCTGGGCAGCAGCGCGGTCTTCCGTGTGTTAACGCGTGGCCAGCTTGATACGGAGTGATTTGGCACGTGAAAATCTTGCACGTCAGCGTGTAATTCGAGGAAAGGCCCTTAGCGCGTAAGCGCGTCAGCGCACGTACGTGATTTCATTGGATCAAAGGCCCTTAGCGTGTAAGTGCGTCTGTGACGTGACGCGCGCAGGTGTTTCCCTCATAGCACATGATGACAGAGCACATGTGGAAAAGCTGCACATCTGAGTGTCAGCGCGTGTAATTGGAGGAAAGGGTGCGTACACGCGTAAGTAACGTGTACGTGTGGGCCGGTTTAAAAGGTACATGTAGGACGCCATTTCCTTGTACGTGCTTTTTGTGGAGAGCGAGTGGGTGGATTCTGTATTTCTTGTCGGTTCACACGCGATTACTTCACAGCGTTTCAAGTTCGTACTCCCCGTTACCTCTGACAGCTATCATTTTTCTACTTTTTTTGGGCCTGTTTCCTCAAACAGTGTTCACTTCTCCTTTTGTCCTGTCTCCTCAGACAGCGTACAATTCTTCTTTTGGCGGGGGTGTTGCCAACGCACACACTCGCGTATTTTTCACGTTCTTTTTCCAGGCAGACGGTGAGTTCCGCACGTACTTAGCAACTGTGCTTGCCCCGTGTGTCGTGTACCCCTTCAGAGGTCATTGTAGGGTGCGTGTATTACGCGTACGCTTATTTTTGTGTTTCTGGGTGCCACAGCGTAGTGCGGGTTCATTTTTCCACACACGTGGTCTACGAGGGGTTGCGTGCACGTTTATTTTTGTTTTTGGGCTGCCTGTGCATTGCGTGACCCGTCATCTTCCCCCAGGGGTCACAGACAGCCTTGTTAGAGCACTAGGGTACGAATTCCATCTAGTACCCTACCCCTTTGACCCCCAATTGCCCAGGACAATAGTTTACTGCTCCTCCCATACGCACAACAACATCAGTGCCATGGTTGGGAGGCGAACAAGCGGTAAGGGAGGAAAGGTGGCCGACCTTCAAAAGGTGGACATGGTGGGCACGGTAGGGGACGTGGCCAGGATTTGCAGGGTGCCCGTAGACCCCCATGTGTGGAGGACCAATCAGGGACACCCATGCCCCCCCCATGGTTGAGGGAAACGTGGCTGAGACCATCCCAGCTCAGCCCCTGTTGGACCAGCCCATTGTGGCACCTGACCTTGCACAGGATGACTCCCTGGCTTACTTCCAGGTCAGCAAGTCTAGGCCACGTGTGGCGGTGCAAGTTGTCACCAAGGCACATGGATCTGGGGCAGCTATGTCATCTGCTGCCCCAAGTATGCAGGGTGGTGAGGCTGCAGGGGCAGCTGCAGCTCCATCCGCCCCAGCTCTGACTCTCCCAGCCAGGACAGTATCAGTCCTGGTCGATCATACTGATGTTCCCCCTGCCAACATCACACTTCAGACAATGCCTGCACCAAGTCCTATGGTCAATGTGCATTCGCACACTCCAACAACCCAGTCCACCAGTGATTCTGCCCCTACTGACCAGAGCGGCGTTAGCCACTCTGGCTCCGCTCCACCTTCTAAAAAGAGGAAGAAGGGTGCTCTGGCACAACAGGCTGAGACCCCAGGCATGGCTACACACTACGGCACGCCAAGGAAGCCTTGCTTTAATGACGCAGAGCTTAATGCACTTGTGATCTATGTGTCGCAACATAGCCACGAAATGGTGGTGACTGCAGGGTCCAAGACCACACCTGGTCAACGTAAGGCACACTGGCAGACCATCACCAACGACATAAGTGCCCTTGGATTTGTGAGGCGCTCAGCTGATGATTGTTACAAGCGGTGGAACGACCTGAAACGCAGAACAAAGGACAAGCTGGCCTCAAGTCATGCCGCTACTCTGGTGACTGGTGGTGGGTCTCCACAAGAGGACAACAAACTCACTGAACATGAGTCTGTTGCTGGGACCTTCGTCACAGAGGAACAGATCCGAGGTGTGGGAGAACTACCCGATTATGAAACATTGTCCAGTGAGTGCCCATGCGTGTGTGTGTGTAATGCATGTGTATGTTGTTTGGGTGACGGGTTCTGATTGATTGGCAGGTGAGGGTGTGCTTCATGCAAAACATTCTACAGCCTTGAATTTGGGTGTGACACTATCCCTTCTGCCCACAGTAGAAATTTAGCGCAACATTACGGCAGTTGCCCTTGAGGTAGCATCATGCAACAACATTGTTTGTATTTTTCAGTGTTCTTTCAGGCTGATTGTTTCAATTCTCCCACTTTTGCAACACATTCCTCAGCCCTATTGTGGCATATGTGATATGCTTCTGTCAGTGAAGAACCGCACATAGGCCCACATGTGTCACCTTGGTAGTTGAAAGATTTGACCATTCAGGCTGAATGAGTATTGTCCTGATCACATGATGTTTTTGGGCCTGTTTGAATGTGGAACATGCTAGTTGTTTCCTGTCATGTTGAAGTGCACAACCATTGATGTGTACATGGCCCTGCAATCACTGTATTTTTGTACACTGGATGTGTTGCAGTGTGTGGCACATGGCATATCTTTTCACACTATGTGGCATTTTTCATCTCTTCATGTCCATCCCACATGGATGGGTGACAGTACTCATTCACTGACATATGGATGTACTTGTGGAATTTACCATGGCTATGGTACATGCCACCTGTGTGATGGCATGTGTCATTTATGTGTATAGGACATGCCACTCACATGCCAATGCGTGATGGCAGTGCTACCCAGCATGCAGCAAATGTGTTGCTCTTCCATCTTGGTGTCATCAGTGTCTGCCATTTGCCTCCCTTTCCAACTCTGTGCCAGTGCATGCATGGGAGGGTTCTAGTCATGTGGGACATGTGTAAACATGTACTGGTTCTGTAGCTTGTCAGGCTATTTGTGTGCTATGGTGCTAATGCCTGTTTCCATTTTTTGTCTTTCATGTTTTTGCAGGCTATGATGCACTTGATGCTGGTGAGGTTGAGGAGATGGTGCAGACCCAGGAGGAACCTGAGGCACAACCAGCCACCAGTGGGGGACATGGTGTGGTGGTGGGTGAGAACCCACTCTTGCTGCAGACGATACTGTCAAGGGGTGTCTCTGGGTGCACCTCCCCAGACCTCTATTTAGGTGTTGATTTGGATGATGAGACCTATGTGTCGTTGCAGGTAAGTGTTTCTGGCAGGGGTTCTGTTCTGTCCAACCCACCTACACCACGGGTAGAACCCTCTATGGGGATATCAGTGTTGGTTAGTCAGCCTTTGGCAGTTACGGGTGCAGGGTCACACTCCACAACATCTGATCCTGTTCCTGGGCCAGCAGATCAGAGGGGGAATGCAGTCCTGCAGCCTCAGGCAGTGCCGGCACAGCAAGGCGCAGATCGCCTTGCCCCAAACATGTGTGGTGCCCGCCGACGGGGTGGCCGTATGCCACCAGGCAATACCGCATGGGAACAATCCATTTACGGTA
Organism: Ambystoma mexicanum; assembly: GCF_040938575.1. Lineage (NCBI taxonomy): Eukaryota > Metazoa > Chordata > Amphibia > Caudata > Ambystomatidae > Ambystoma > Ambystoma mexicanum. Next base: position 206,452,978 of record NC_090932.1, read on the forward strand.
TGGCAACCCAACAGGCAGCATCAGTTGAGATGATGACTCAAGCAATGGAGAGGGTGGCCACTTCCAGTGTACCCCCTGAAACGCAGATGGAGCTACTACAGCAGGCAACAGACTCCATTTGCCAATCACACAGGGAGGACATGTTGGCGTCCAACAGGGACAGACGGGCGGCACTGGAGACTCTACGCCAATCGATTTCAATAGAGTCCCAGGGCCACGGAAGCCCTGAGGGTAGAACTCCATCACCTCAGGGAGACTCTTGTTGACCTTGAGACTTCCACTAACTTGAGGACAGAACAGCAGCTGGAGCGGCTCACACGTTCGCTCTCAGATGAGATGCAGGCAACTCGGGAGGAGATCCGGGCATCATGTCAGGTGCTGCATGGGTATCGCCGCACTATAATCCTCTAGAACGAGACCTTCCACACCTGCATGCTTGCTGCCATGGAGGACCATACCAGGGCTTTGCGTGGGCTGCTTCCCATAGCACCACCACCTCCTGTGGCAGCAGCAGAGGGTGTTCAGAGCGACAGCTGCAGTTCTCCCACATTGGCATACCCGTGCAGGCCATGAGCCCATGGAGGTGTTTTTTTCCCAACATCCACACGGGCGGCTATTGGTGCACACCCTGTCCTCGGACCTCCTGGGTGCCCCCCCTCCTGCTGGCACCCACATGGCCATTTTTGATTTTTGATTTTTTGATTTTTGATTATTTTTTGACAGTGTGTTGCCTTGTGTGGCTCCCATGGGCATCCCCTGTATTCCGGCTGGGCACATGCAGGCTTGTCCTGAGTTTGGGTTCGATGCTTGGGTTCATGAGACACACACCACTCCTGCTTCCCGTTTCCATGGGCTTGCAAAGGGTGTGACCAAGTGACAGTGATGTACACAGTGATGTTGGGCTCCCATGAGCTTTGCTGGCAGTCTGTAGTCAATACTGTGTAGACATTCCTTGTGTATATTGTAGTTGTATTGTACACTGCATGTTGGAATTATGTATGCTTCTGCTTCCATGTCTCCCTCTGAATTTGCAGGTTCATTCCTCATGTCTTCACAAGGCCGTCTACTTTGGAGATGGAGTTCTTGTTGTATGCAGTACACAGACAAGTTTTGAAGCCTGCAAGAGCACAGTTGGAAGGGGGCGATGTGGTGGAATATTCAGGTTGTAAGACTACGACTACTTTAACTTAGTACTGTCATGTTTTAGTTATGTTTGAGCTTGTGTAGCTGCATTGTATTGTTGGTAAGTATTTGGTCATGTGTGTTGTTAGTTCAACATTACTGGGAGCATATTGTTTGTGGCCAGTTTCCATTAGGGACACTGTACTTTGTGACACTTGTGTCAGGTTTTCGGGATTGCTTTGTTTGCTCTCACATAGCATGACATGCCATGGTGTGTTGGGTGGTGGTGCTGGGAGGGGTTGGGTGACATGGCACTGTTCTCATGTTGTATTTTACAAGGGGTAATGCATTTAGCAGCATATGTGTCTTTTGATGACACAGCATTGGTGGTGTTTCTGTAGGTAGGTATGCACACATTGTGACACTTCCAGGTGACCAATCTCAGGCTGGTATGGTAGTGACAGTTGACTGTCCCTTGAGTCATCATCATTGATTGTCAGATGGTATGTGCCAGGGCTGTGTGCACTCCACAGGGGTGTGATTCTAAGTGAAGTAACTAGCCACCAGCTGTGTTCGGGCTGCCTCACCCCGTGCCCTTTTCCCTCCCATGCGCAGCAGGCGTGCATGTGGTTGGGGATGTGGGGGCACCACCATGTCCACCGGCAGGCCCCAGCGTGTTGCAACGTTGTGCAGGACACATGCTGCCACTATGATCCTGCACACTACTGGGGGAGCGTATAACAGCTGCCTGCCAGAACGGTGAAGGGAGCGAAGCCGTGACTTGAGCACTCCGAATGTGTTCTCCACTATGCCCCGGGTTGCAATATGGGCTGTGTTGTATCTTACCTCGGGTGGCGTGGTGGGGTTCCGAATTGGCATCATCATGTGGGTGCTCAGAGGGTGGGCACTGTCCCCTAGGGAGGTGGTGATGGGTATCATTAGTAGGGTTGTGACATTACTCAGCATCTGGCATGCATGCATGTGCTGAGGCATTTATACTCACCGAGCAGCCATGTATCGCCATGCCGCCCAGCTTCTATGTCCCGGTTTAGGGTTGACATTCTGTAAATGAAACTGTCGTGGGTGGACCCTGGATAGTTGGCATATACTGAGGTGATGATTCCCTTGGCATCACATACTATCAGGACGCTGATGGAATGCCAGTGCTTGCGGTTTCTATAGATGTGCTCTGATGCCCTGGGGGGACGTAGAGCCACATGGGTGCAATCAATGGCACCTAGGACTTTGGGGAATTGTGCCACCCTGTATAAATCCTGGATGGCAGCCTGCCTTTCTGCAGGTGTTCTGGGCAGGTATGTGTGCCTGCGGACTGATGGGCGTGCAGTCATGATGGCCAAGACCTGTTGTAGGCAGCGTGACTGCGTGGCCTCTGACACCCCCCCCCACTATGGCACTTGTCCGCTGAAATGATCCAGTGGCCAAAAAGCCCAGTACATTGAGGACCTTCTCCAGGGTGCTGAGTGCTTGGTAGCAGAGGGTGGGTGATGTGAGGTCATCCTCCCACTCACTGACCAGGTCGAGTATTATGTGAGGTGGAAACCTGTACCTCCCATACACCTGGTCATCAGGCATGCCAAAAAGGCTGGTTCTGGGTGTGAAAATTATGGGCCTAACTATCTTCCTCCTCCTTCTGCGGTATCCCACGACCACTGCTGCTAGGAACGGTATGTTCATCCTGGTGTCTGAGCTTGCTTGTTGTTTGCGCGCACTTTTATGCTGCGTGGGTCCACGTATGCCTGCTTCCTGCTGGCGTACGTGTTTCCAGATCAGCGCGTCTTTTTTGGGCACGTGCGTGTGGCCGTTCCGCACATTTGCCTCCTGTACTTCCCCGCCCACCCCAATAATACACGTACCCCGCTCCCCCAGGCCCAATCGCGTGTAAAACTTCCTGCGAGCCCCTGAAGTACACGTACGCCGCTCCCCCAGGCCCAATCGCATGTAAAACTTCCCGCAAGCTCCTGAAGTACACATACCCCGCTCACCTAGGCACAATTGCGTGTAAAACTTCCTGCGAGCCCCTGAAGTACACCTACCCCGCTCACCCAGGCACAATCGTGTTTAAAACTTCCCGCGAGCCCCTGTAGTACACGTAGCCCGCTCGCCCAGGCACAATCGCGTGTGAAACTTCCCGCGCACCCCTGTAATACACACTATTTTTGACACAGCGAGCGTCCGTGTTTGTCCCGTACCCCTTTGCACGTCATTTGTCCTAGAGGGCCACAGTATGGGACATTCATCAGAGCTGTATATACAGGCTTTTTGTTAGCGCAGGGACGCTACCACCTACCTTTGTGTGGCAGACATGTGTTGATGTACATAGTTGACTTTTGGTTTGTGTCATGAGATCGCCATTTCACTGCTGGGGGGTGGAGGTGCAAGGGGACATGAGTGGGGGCTTGCTGGCAGGTGTCCTGCACTGCTGGGGTGTGGGGGTGCTGGGGGACATGAGTGGGGGCCTGCTGGCAGGTGTCCTGCACTGCTGGAGGGTGGGGGAGCAAGGGGACATGAGTGGGACATGAGTGGGGGCCTGCTGGCAGTTGCGCTGCACTGCTGGGGGGTGGGTGTGCAAGGGGACATGAGTGGGACATGAGTGAGGGCCTGCTGGCAGGTGCCCCTCAGTGCTGGGGTCTGGGGGTGCAATCCGACATGAGTGGGGGCCTGCTGGCAGGTGTCCTGCACTGCTGGGGGGTGGGGGTGCAAGGGGACATGAGTGGTACATGAGTGAGGGCCTGCTGGCAGGTGCCCCTCAGTGCTAGGGGCTGGGGGTGCAATCCGACATGAGTGGGGGCCTGCTGGCAGGTGCCCCTCAGTGCTGGGGGTGGTGGTGCAAGGGGACATGAGTGGGACATAAGTGGGGGCCTGCTGGCAGGTGCCCTGCACTGCTAGGGGGTGGGGGTGCAAGGGGACATGAGTGGGATATGAGTGGGGGCTTGCTGGCAGGTGCCCCTCAGTGCTGGGGGCTGGGGGTGCAATGGGACATGAGTGGGGAACTGCTGGCAGGTGCCCCTCAGTGCTGGGGGGTGGGAGTGCAAGGGGACATGAGTGGGACATGAGTGGGGTCGGAGGACGACCCGTCTGGAGTTGAGCGGTAAGTGGCCAAGCATTGCTGTGTGAGACAGGGCATGTTGCAGTGTGCTGGTAGTCTGAAACGTGCCTGTATGTGTGACATAGGCCATGTATGGATGTGTGTGTGCAGGGACATCATGGTCATGCATGTGGGACCAGTTATGTGTGAACCACATGGTAGGTGCATGTGTTTTAATGCAACATGGGGACCTCTATGCAGAATGCACACCTGAAAGCATGTCAGTCTCTGTTCCTGGATATGGAGGGGGGGCGAGGAATGGGTGCTGATGTCATATACATGTATGGTGCACGTGTGTGTGCGCCAGAGAAGTGTGTGTTTGACTGTGAAACGCCATGGATGCATGTGACTTTGAAGGCAACATCTTGGTTTACAGGGGCCCTTGCACATGGGTGTTGATGTTGATTGCAGGCGCCGGGAGAGTTTCTGCATGTGTGTTGCATGCATTGACCCATGTGTTGTGGAAGGACAGGATGGAAGTGACATTTGACAGTGCCACTCATGTGTTATTGCTTCCTGTCTAGGGTATTTTGTTCTGTACCCTGATGCTTGTGTTCTATGTCTCCTTCTACGCAGCGTCAAGTGAAGAAGAGGGCGGAGACGGCGCTGTGGAGCCAAGCGGCGGGGATGCCTCCACCGGGCGGCAACGCATGGCCCAGCCACCCTCCCAGGAATTACCATCATCCGGGAGCGAGGGGGCTGGTGCCACGTCTGCCACAACGGCTGTGGCGGAAGGGCCGGGTGAGCCCCCACAGGGGCTTCCAATGGCGGAAGACGGTGTGGAGACATCCAGGTTGGTGGTCTCCACAGAGGAGGAGGAGCCCGCTACTGAGCCGCACATGGGGCCTGGTGGGGGTAGTACCACTGGTGCAAGTGGTGCTGTCCAGGGCCAGGAGGCAGCACAGGTCACCGCGGAGGGGCCTGTGCTTGTTGCTGTCCTTGACCCTGTGACTGCACCATCATGCACCAGCAGGGAGGCCCTGTCCCAGGCCCGTTCGCAGGTAGGGGAATGTGCCATATCACCTGCCTCTCCACTACCTGCGGGCGAGGGGTCCCGTGACCGCATGGGATCCGTCCTGGTGGGTGTCGCGTTGCGCACGCGTGACATTCGTGATGACGTGCGTGCTTCCTGGGCGGAGAATGCACGCCATCACGAAGAGCAGCGTCGTGATGTGGCACTGCTGGGAGGGGCCCTGGTCGGTGGGTTCCTACATGTGACGCGCACTCTGGTGGACCTCTCCTCCTCTGTGGAGGCTATGCGCCGGTCGTTCTCCACATCGTCTTCCAGCCCAGATTCCACCAGGGCCCCCTGTGGACCTGGCCTGACCAACACAGCCAGCTTGGTGGAGATCCCATCCCTGCCACAGTCAGGAGTTGATGGTCCAGCAGGGGTGGACACCACAACTGGAGACCAGCAGATGGAGGATGTGCAGGCACCATCGGACAGGGTACATGGACAGCAGCAGCAGGAGCAGGCTGTAGGTGGGAACAATGATGGCTCGGGGCCATCAACATCAGAGGGGCAGGCATCGGCCATAGGGCAGGAGGACCCAGGAATGGGAGTGTCTTCCATGTGGCAGCGGTTGGGCCATGCGATAGATGGGGAGCGGCAGCGGGTGGAAGAGGCACGGCTCACGATGGTCGGGCGGAGAACTCCATGCGTAGGGCCCTGAGGCGGGCCAAGTGCCTCGAGGCCATTCGCAGGGACCTGGAGATCCAGATGTCATCGTCCCTGCGAACCCTCGGGGCCATGGAAGAGGACCGCCTCCGGGACATCGAGCAGGAGTTCGATGATGCCCTGGCCCGGGACATCAACAAGTGAGCCGTTGGACTTGCCCGCTGCCCTTGTAAATAGTTAGTTAGTTAGTATTAGGTTTCCTTTCGTTTTTTCTTTATTTTGGACCGCTTGGACAATGCACCACATTTTTGTATATAGTTTTTGATTAGGCAGTAGTTTTTGGTAGGTTTCATTTCTTAAGTTGGGCTCATGGACCCTGGAATCTTCAATCGTACATAGTTCTACATTGGCTTTATCTTTTTTGATATTTTTTTTGTGTTCACCATGGAGCAATGGTTTTTATTTTCCCTTGGATTTGATTTTATGAACTGTGACTTTGGACAACATTTCTTTTTGGATTTCTATGCTTATGTTTTCTGGATTTTCATTATTTATAAGACATGGACCATTTCTTTTGTTATTCCCATTTTTGTGTGTTTAATTTGATTTAGGTTCATGTTATCTTTAATATATTTTTTTTATACTTCCATTTGTGGTATTATCTCATTGGTTTCATGCATGTCATGATATAGGTTTTGACATTCACGTGCACCCATTGTGTGTGTGTGACGGACATGTGTTCATTTACATACTTGCCATTGGGGTTGTATCATGTAATTGGCATTTCTATGTGGGTGGATGCAATACTTTTGTGGGTCTTTGGCTTGTGGAGGCTGGCCATAAGGGCCAGGGATCTAGATTGTGATGACGTGTTGGCTGGGGGACATGTGTCGGGCCTGCTGGCAGGTGCTCTGCACTGCTGGGGGGTGGTGGTGCAGGGAACATGTGTGGGGGCCTGCTGGCAGGTGCCCCGCACTGCTGGGGGGTGGGGGTGCAAGGGGACATGAGTGGGACATGAATGGGGGACTGCTGGCAGGCGCCTTGCACTGCTGGGGGGTGGGGGTGCTGGGGGACATGAGTGGGGGCCTTCTGGCAGGTGTCCTGCACTGCTTGGGGGGTGGGGGTGCAAGGGGACATGAGTGGGGCCTGTTGGCAGGTACCCTGCACTGCTGGGCGATGGGGGTGCTGGGGGACATGAGTGGGGGCCTTCTGGCAGGTGCCCTGCACTGCTTGGGGGGTGGGGGTGCAAGGGGACATGAGTGGGGCCTGTTGGCAGGTACCCTGCACTGCTGGGCGATGGGGGTGCTGGGGGACATGAGTGGGGGCCTGCCGGCAGGTGCCCTGCACTGCTTGGGGGTGTGTGTGCAAGGGGGCATGAGTGGGGGCCTGCTGGCAGGTGTCCTGCACTGCTGGGGGGTGGGGGTGCAAGGGGACATGAGTGGGACATGAATGGGGGCCTGCTGGCAGGTGCCCTGCACTGCTGGGGGGTGGGGGTGCAAGAAGACATGAGTGGGACATGAGTGGGGGCCTGCTAGCAGGTGCCCCTCAGTGCTGGGGGGTGGGGGTGCAAGGGAACATGAGTGGGGGCCTGCTAGCAGGTGCCCCTCAGTGCTGGGAGGTGGGGGTGCAAGGGGACATGAGTGGGACATGAGTGGGGCCTGCTGTCAAGTGCCCCTGACTGCTGGGGGGTTGGGGGCGCTGGGGGACATGAGTGGGGGCCTGCTGGCAGGTGCCCTGCACTGCTTGGGGGGGTGGTGCAAGGGGACATGAGTGGGACATGAGTGGGGGCCTGCTGGCAGGTGCCCTGCACTGCTGGGGGGTGGGGGTGCAAGGGGGTAATATGTTGGTGATCACTAGTGCAAGGTGACATGTGGCTTGGCTGGGGGGGCATGCCCATGGTGGATGGGCTGCCTGCTGGACATGACCAGGGGTGCAGGGTAGTCCCCTGTGGTGTGGGCTGCCTGCAGGGGCCGTGGAGGGTGTTGAGGGAACACCTGGGAGGACCCACACTGGCAATTCATGTGTAGGACTCCCCTGCACCCCCGAAATACACGTACCCCACTCGCACAGGGCCTATCCCATGAGAAACTTCACGCGCACACCAGAAATACATGTACCCTGCTGAAATTGCATGTTAAACTTCCCCGCACCCCAGAAATACACGTACCCTGCTGAAATCGCGTGTGGAACTTCCCGCGCACTCCAGTAATACACGTACCCTGCTGAAATCCTGTGTTAAACTTCCCCGCACCCCAGAAATACACGTACCCTGCTGAAATCGTGTGTGGAACTTCCCGCGCACCCCAGTAATGCACGTACCCTGCTGAAATCGCGTGTTAAACTTCCCCGCACCCCAGAAATACACGTACCCTGCTGAAATTGCGTGTGGAACTTCCCACGCACCCCAGTAATACACGTACCCTGCTGAAATCGCATGTTAAACTTACCCGCACCCCAGAAATACACGTACCCTGCTGAAATCGCGTGTGGAACTTCCCGCGCACTCCAGTAATACACGTTCCCCGCTGGGCGTTTGCTGTTTGGCAGCTCTGTATACTGGTCCAGGGTTAGCACAACCCTTTGCGCTGAATTGGGAATTTTGATGGCTTTTCCTTGCGCGAGGGCGTTCTTGGGGGCGTAACTGCCGCTGCTGCAGGGTCGCTGCACCACTCTGCGCCACGGCTGGTTTTGAAGGCTAAAATCCATGAATACGCTGTGCGCGGATATCGATTTTAGCGCACGCGGCTGGTGCAGACAGACACTGTGCGCCAGCCGCGTGCGCTACTTTTGTGCGAAATTCTATGAATTACCTTGTAAATGTTTTGATGAGATGTACAATGTCAGATTGGTCAATTGCTAGATTAAAATCAACTGAAATTTCCAATTGTTCAAGGGTTTTTCTGCATTCAGTTACCATATATAACTGTGTGAAGTGTGATACCCAAAGTTGCATGTTTATTGGCATGGATTGCATTTCTATTTGGGGACCCACTATTGACTGATTTATGAAGGCCCACATTTTTGAGATGTTTTTACTTGCTATGGTCTTTAGCATGTTAGCACCATCTTTTTGGAATAGATGTGCTCTATGTCCCTTGATCCAATTTGTATACCTTGTTCTAATCTGTTTTGTTACAACCATCCTGCTGGAGGGAGGACAAAATGCACGTTTTCTCAAGTCACTGCAATGCTATGATTTCCTTTGACTTACGGCATTATCAAAGTTGTGCAAATGATGCACTACTAATTTTCCATATGTTTTTCCCTGTTGAAATACTTGCATTGCCCCCTTCCCTGCTCGACAGTCATTGCCTAACCCAAAATGAGTCAAGAGATGCCTGAAGTGCAACAATCTGTCCTCCGACCCTCAGAGACGGTTCCTATTAGCATTTACCACCAAACAGCCCAGTGCTTTTTTTCTGAATTCCATTAGAGTTGACACTGTGGCACCCCACTCCGCCATTAAAATGTTATGATCACTCAAGTCAGATTCAATCATATGGAACGTTTTCATTACAGACCATAATGCAGAGTTTACATAAATGTAGTCGATTATTGATGAATTGTCCCCTTTATGCCAAGTTGCCGCTGGAAGTATACCAGGGGCCAAGGCACTATTAAGTACATGTAAACCTCTAGATTTCACCAGGACGTTCCATTTACTGCATCTTCGTTTGTTACGCCTCTCCAAGTCTACAATACAGTTTAAATTCAAGTCCCCAGCCAGCACGAGATGCTTGATGTTTCGCACTTCCACCACCATATCCAATAAGGCATTCAAGTCTCTGAAGAGCACATCATCTGATAGTCCTATCGGGTTCCAGTATACATTAAGAATGGAGAGACGTGTCGGAAGCGGCCAGTTCGTTTGCTCTAGTTTGCTCTGCTGACGTGAGCGTGAGCGTGTGAACCTGGTGCGGCTTGACGCGCACAGACGAGTGGCAAAGGTCCCTTCCTCTAATCGTGAGAGAGCGAGCCCGCGAACCCGGAATCATGAACGCCTGAGCAAGCCCCCGTTTCCCCGAGAGGACCGCAGAGATACTGTGGGGATAACGTGACAACGCCGCGGACTAACGCCGGGTGCCTGGTGCTTGAAGCCGCTGTCAGACTGGGCGGCAGATTGGGCTACGAGGGCTGAGCACGGCGTAACGTCTCAAGGTTGTGAGGGCAGTGAGGCTAGCCCACTAGCAGCGGCACCCAGTTTAAGGACTGGTAAGAGCTGGTAAGAGCTGACCTCTGCACTAATTTACGGCATTTGCCCGTGATTCTTGGTACCTGGGGCGGCTGCGAGGCTGGAAGGGAGACAGGGAGTAGTGCTCACGAACCTCTACCTTTCATGGTTCGTCTGCACTGACTCCAGATCACGTCTGGATAATCCCCAATAAATTGCCATCTGGGTAAATTATAGTCTGAGGCCATTGCACTGAAAATCTTTTGGCACGACTGCCTAATGGGATTCCCGTAACCCAGTGACACACCAAGTTTAGAGCTATCAGAACACCCTATATATACACTTACTCCTTTCCCCCAATCACTCTCCTTGGCCTCCCGTCAGGGGCAGCATTGAAAGGAAGAAGGCACAATGAGAATTTAAATTGGTAGGATAAAGTACCTATTCACCGTGGTGTATCGGTGTATGGGGCATTAGTCGTACGCTGTCCATTCCAGGAGACTGCGGGTAACACCTTTCATCCTGGTATAACATATAAGGTGCACAGTGTGTTATTCGTGAGATTCGTGCCCAAGGACTTTGCTGTGGAGTCTGTCTACACTTGTTGTTGCTCCCCTCAGTAGAGGGTGGAGCCTTAAAAAAAGGGCTTCCTACGCGGAGCGCGCGGTGTGCGCAGTGTGTTATTCATGTTACTCGGGGAGCGAGCAAGGAGGAAGCCCCGACCTAGCTGACTGCACACTGAAAGGCACAGGTACTTTATTACAAAACCCAAAGTTTGCAAGACTCTGCCAAACCTTTCTTCTCCTCTGTGCACTATCGTTTGTATCCTGACGAACAACCGTTTGCTGCCAATTGTCGGATATTTTGGCAAGCCTCTGGGAGTGTGGCAATAATATTGTCATAGCCCTAGGTAGCAGCGTTATCTAAAAACGGCTTCTTATCTGCTGTCTTTTGGTGGCTCCAAGTGGAGCAAAAGATAAGAGCTGTATTGTAATTACCCTTCCCCCTTCCTTCCCTCCCTCCTTTCCCTCCTTGCCCTCCCCTATTTTCCTCCCTGCTTCAGCTCGGATAAATCAGAAAAAACGCAAGGATGCCAGGAAAGACAATTAGCCGAAATAAAACGGCATCTGTAAGGGGAAGGAAACCATATAGGTTAGGGTCAAACAAAGGAACCTCAGTAGATATGGACAAAAACCCCATGGGAGAAAACGGGGAAAACAACGCCCCAGGAGGAAAAGTGACGGCCCCCCAAAAGGGCCCTCTGGACGCTTACTTTCCCTGTAAAATTACAGAGGGAGGGCCTGCGACTGGGTCCAAAAAAGGGAATGCCTCACAAATAGAAGGAGAAGGCAGCTACCGCCCGCTAGACCTTGATAATGACTCTCTTCTACAGCTATGTTATGCCCTTCAGGAGCAGGTGGGTACACAAGAGGGGAAAGAAATGGATGAAAAGGCGGCAGTGTCTCCAGTAGCTAGTGATATGATACCCGATGCTCTTGAGGAAAAAGGGTCCATGATCCCGACAATGGAGGAATATGTAAAAACCCTTTTAGGGAACGAGGATCATCCTATTCTCGTGTCCTCGGCCTCCCAAACAGACCCCCCCTCCTTACCAAATACGAATTTTACACCTTCCCCAAAGGTACCGCGACTATCGGCCAGCCCAAACATGGCCTTTGAATCCGGAAATTCGTTACATGATCAGGTACAGTCAGACTACAGTACCCATGATACATTACAAACTGGAAACGCTACTCTCAACTTTGCCATTAAAATACTGCTAAAACTCTATGGTACGATTCACGAAGATCAAAAAGCACAGGGGAGAGTGGTGCTTGTGCTCTATAAATTGCTGAGTGCATCTACTAAAACACCTATTATTCCCTGTATCGACCTGAGGGAGATCCCGCCCACTGCCATCCCAGAGAAAGGACGGGATAGGGCTATGCCAGCGCCATCCTTAGATAAGGAAACCTCGATCGAAGAGGAACAGGGACCCTCTCTTCCAGGCGAGGGTGTGCCGGAAAACAGAGCTCAACCCTCTTGAAAACAGAAAAGAAAGGCAAAGAGAAGCGAGGATAAACCCGACAATCCCCCCCTCCACGAAATTCTACCCCTCGACCACCAGCTAAAAATCTATTTAAAAAACAACGGAAACGGGCTGCAAGAAGGAAAAGAAGATCAGCCCAAACAGTGGGCACTTTAACCAGCTGGCTAATAGATGAGCAACCGGGGCAACCTAGCCAGCATCTGTAAGCCCAGTTGTCAAATTGCTCTGAAACAGGCACGGCATCCAAAACTCAGTATCCTTACCCAGACAGGAACCTGAGGCCCCCCAATATATTCCTTCCAAAACTCCCAGTCCGGGTGGAAGGGGTGCTACGAGAACTGAAAAACTGGACATCAAAAATGTGACCATAGCGCCTATTGAGGGAGGAAAAACGGGCACTCAATTAAATAGATCCGCTCTGTTCGGCCTCTTTGCAAAAATACCATCATTAAGAATACTGAATACCAGCGATGTTGATTTTGTTGAACCTTCGCGCCTGAAAGGAGTAAAAGTTACAACAGTCCATTGCTGCTTACCTGAGACAGCCGCTATGATAAGGGCAAATCGGTCACCTTTGGAACACTTGGTATATGAACTAGACGTACCTATAACACCTGTCTCAAGAGAAGATAAGTGCCAAAAATGCTCTTGCGCCTGTACTTCTAGTGCTGTTGTACCAACGACAACAAAAGCGGCACAAAAATTTAGTGATGAACAAGGGTGGGTGTGGTTACAAGGAATGTTTGCCCAGAAGAAAAGAGAATGAAACTCTACTATCATTAGTTGGAACACAAGGGGACATAGCCACTGGATAAGAGAGGGATTGTCTCGTTATGCCCTACTATCGGCTGATATATTCGTACTGCAAGAATCCTGGGTAACTTTTGCCATAGAATTTGTTGGCTATGTCACCTTTCAATGTATGGCAGTAAAAGGAGATAGAGGAAGACCAAAGGGGGGACTGTTAACCTGTGTTAAGTCCTCATATAACCCGAAATTGATCTACCAAGATAGCACTGGAGGAAATGTCCTGGCGATTCAAATAAATCCGCCGGGAGGTTGGGTAGGCATTAATGAGGTTCTGATAATTAATGTTTACGATCCCCCAGCTGAGCAGATTACAGAACCTATTGGGGATATATTGGACACCTTGTTGAGCGCTTGGTGTACGGGGGATAATAAATCAGCTACCATACTCTGTGGAGATTTGAATGCGAAATGCCTTGATCTGGAAGGGTGTGGGACTTACAGACACGTCCAGAATATGTGTGATATGTCCCAGCCCAAGAATAATAACAAAGGGAGACTCTGGCTTGATATCCTTAGAGAATGGAACCTGACTATACTAAATGGCTGCGTAAGGGGGGACATACCAGGAAAAGATTCTTGGTCAGTGGGGGAAAAATCTGCAGTCCTTGACTACATGGCCGTGTCAGAGTGTTTCCTCCCACACGTTCTGCAACTAAACATCAAGTTGAACAATTTTAGTGACCTTGGTACCCTCACACTATGTATGGAGGGTGGGGGGATAGCACTAAGGTGGACCCCTGCAGAGAGCTGACAACTAACCAAGCGGGCAACAAAATTAGATGGACCAAAAGATCCATTGAAAAAATGATTACCATTACATTCCCTAGCGATAAGACCATTAAGCAAGTAATGTGGAATAATAGCCCAGAGGAAATTGAAAGCTGGATCACCCACCTAACACACTCTCTCTTCAAAGCTAACTCTACCCCGGGGATGATCTGGAAAAATGGTGGTACGCAAATATTTGATGCAAACATTAGAGACCAGAAACCCCTCATGCGTCGAGCCTTAAGAGAAATAAGAGCACATAAAACTGTCAATGGTGTGGTGGATACATTTAACCTTGAGGCATTAGAGACAAAACGCAAACATCGTAGCTGGCTAAAAAGGTATCGCCAGCACCAAAAGAGAAGCCAGTGGCAAAAGTTTGCTGAAGCCCTATGTAGCAAAAATAGCCGTAGGATTTGGCAAATACTGACACGTGCGGGGGGAGAACAGAAGCTGAACGTCTTGAATCCTATTTCGGGTGAAAAATGGGTTGAATATATCTCCAATAAATTTCATAGAGAGTACACGACCAACACACAAAGTAGTACAGGGGTTTCTAGTTGGCCACTCCCCCTTAGTTATAGGTGCATAAAACAGACAATTCTGAATCTAAAATCTTCAAACGCCCCAGGACCAAATGGCCTGGCCAATGCGGTATTGAAGCAGGATCCACATAACTGGGCGCAGATATTACTCACACTCTATTCTAGGATCTGCAGAACCTGCCAAATCCCTTCCTCTTGGAAGAAGTCTGTATTAATACCAGTCTATAAAAAGGGGGAGAGATTTTTACCTGCCAACTACTGTCAACTCTCTATGCTCGATGTTAGTAGTAAAATCTTTAACACCTTGGTCCTTAAAGAGATTGAAAATTGGGTCATGGAAAGACAGATCTTGCACTATGCACAAACAGGCTTTAGGCCAGGGGCAGGTACTACCCATAACATCAGGGTGTTAGATCAGCTGATTAATAACACCATGAGCTGTAAAGATGCCACATTATATATTGCCTTTGTAGACTTCACCAGTGCTTTCGACCTGGCGTGGCGGGACATATTGTAGCTTAAGCTAAAAGAAATGGAGTGCCTAGCTGGATATTAAACATCTTGATAGCCCTGCATAGTAACACCTCCAAAAGGGTCCGCCTTAACGACAGGGGGGAGGTATCAGAGGAGATCTGCACCAATATAGGAGTCAAGCAGGGATGCGTAACAGCACCCATGCTATTTAACCTATATATCGCAGACCTACTAGACCGCTTGGCATCTAAATCAAATTGTCCACCGAAATTGAAGGAAACTCCTATTACGGGAATGCTATATGCAGACGACCTGATCCTATTTGACCGTGCTCTATCCGGTATCAAGAACCTACTTAATGAACTTCAGGTTTATTCAGCACAACTGGGATTGGTCATAAACCTGGAAAAAAACAAAAATAATGGCTATTGCAAGAAAAGGGCCAAGGCGGTCTGGCATTGATACCAATCTGGGAACTATTGCTGTGGTGGAGCAATACCCATTTGTGGGGCTGGATTTCAAGGCGCTATCAGATTATGAAGCCATTATTAGAAATAAAAAAAGGAGAGCTAAATTGCTCACCCTCCAGGCCTGCAGATTTGCTAAGGGGACTGTAGGTTTTAGTATGGCTGGTATTATGAAGCTGTAACAGCAGTGCTTTGTCCCTGCAGTACTATAAGGCTTGGAGGCCTTAGCAATGCAAGACTTGACGTGGTTAAATACACTAGAGGGCCATTATTGGCGCAGTGTCTTTGGCTTGGGACCCTCTTGCTCAGTACAATACCTGAGATTGGAACTGGGACTAATTTCCCTGAGAGGGATGGCACTGCGAGCAAGAGGTTCCTTCTACCTGAAAGCCTTAGCAAATCCTCGATGTAAATTGCTTAAGTTGGCAGGACAAAGTTATGACCTTGAAAAACATCCTAGGGGCGGCTCATATAAAGATTTGAATGAATCATTGTTTGTGGAGATTGACTGGCCTCATGAAAAGCTAAAACATTTACCATTTAAACACCAGAAAAGATCATTCCAAGATAAGTTAAATAAGTGGGACTGGTGTATGAACACAGATCACCTAATTACACTTAAAGGCTATGAGGCAGTCTCCCATGTCACCCATAGATATCTAAGACCCCAAATGTACCTATTATTATCCCCGGCGCCCGAAGTTAGACGATTTCTCCTGCAATTGAGAACGAACCAGCTACCGGTTCTCACGATCATTGGGCCAAGGTTAAAAATTCCCTGAGAGTCCAGGACCTGTGGAATTTGTCAGGTATCTGGAGTACTTGAAACAACTCGGCACGTTTTAACACTTTGCTCAAAACTTGGTTCGATATATATGAACGCTTATGAAAAATGGGTTCATAATTATGAGGCGATAAAAGATGAAGTTTTCTGGTATGGATGCCTGAAACCAGTTGCCTTAAGTCTACAGCTAGCGCTTTTTGGGCAATGGAATCAGATAAAGCCCTTACTCCAGTAAGGAGTTTATCTATATTATTCTTATCTACTTACTATAGGGCACTCTCACGACTGTGCAATTTTTCTTACTATTTAGGTTGCGGTTATGTGACTTTATGGATTTTATGTATTTTATGTATATTTTCTATATAGAATTTAATTGAGTTGATATGTATGATTTGCTTGTTTTGAAATGTGTATAAAAATATATGAGTTGTGTAAAATCCAATTCCTGGATTGTATCACAATAAAGTATTATTATCATTAAGAATGGCATACTCCTCTTCCAGGCACAGCAATTTGACCAGCAACATGAACTTATTCAGGGCAGCCCAAAAGGTTGATGACAGGCCCTTCCTCATTTTGACTGCTGTTAGCAGGCCAGAAGTCAACCTGCCTAAAGAGGATTTTGATGCAGGATTTAAATGAATTTCATGATTGTCCCAAATGGGGGGACAAGTGAGCCAAGTCTCTTGTAAGAGCACTATGTCTAATTTATTTAAATCGCTTTGGTCATTATTAAGCAGATGTTTATATCCTCTTGTGTTCCAGCTCATAAGAGATATTTGACCTACACAGATTCTGACTCTAGTTAATGTTGGATATGATCCAGGTTGCATTTACATTGCCTGTCGATCTGTAGGGTTTTTTCCATCATTATGGGCCAAGAACAATTGACCTTTAAAGGGCCCTCTTGCTTCCTTCCATAATGCTGCACTGTTCCTACTCATGGTTCTATGGATAACGTAAAGCCTAGCTTGTGCAAAACATCTGTTGCTTGACAAATTAGATTTTGGACCACCCTTGAGTGCATCCACAATCGTACTGCATTCAAATTTGTTTTATTGACAAATTCCGCTAAAGCCAAATCTGAAGAGACAATATCCTCCAGCTGTTGTACATCGGAGAATATTGCCATTATTGCTCTCCTATTTAGGTCATATTGAGTTAGTGGAGGGGGCCTGCATGCCAATACTAAAGAATGTTGAGCTGGAAGTTTTTTGAGGCCTCGCACTAAATTCTTGGGATTATTGTTTTTAATTTCAATGTTCGATTCCAAAGTGGGTTTTTGTGAGTTTTGTGCAATCAAATTTCCTAAGGCAGTTTCGATTAGGCGCATAATAGAGCCAGATAGTTCTGATGGCAAAGCAACAACATTTGAGTGTGCATGCTCAATTTGGAGTAGATCGCTGTTTCTAGATGGAATTATTCTACTTGGTGAGTTGCTCCTTATCCCAGTATTCTGATTTGTTAATGCAAGGGATGCACCTTGTTCAGGTGTATGTGTTTTTACATTTTTTTGGCTATTCTCCGGCTCCGGATTTTGTAGCTTATGATCATTGCTACATTCACACGACAGGTCATTTACATTCAGATCAGGAATGTCGTTTGCAGGATCGATGAGCCGTGTTGGAGCATGCCCCCTCATATATGCATCTACTGCTTTCCTAATTTCCGCCCTATGAGAGTCTTCAATAGATTCAGTAACTAGAACTGATGCCTTGCCTAGGACATTCAGCGCTTTAGCTGTTGGATTGGATTCAAAAGTAGTTGGATGACTTATTTCATCTATCATGGCATCCAAAGACGGATAATGCATGGCCTGTGTTGTGTTGGTCAGCAGCAAGTGACAAACTAACAGGCAGCAGGAGATGTGAGGTATGGAGGAAAAATAAGGCTGGAGGAGGCAAGACATGGCACAATGCAGGAGCTGTAGGAAGGTGCAAGTGTCTACACCTCATGCACAAGGCAGCAGTGACAACATCAAAGCAAGGGTCTTTGGCGTGCGCACATACACACATGACTCTGTAAAGAATGTGCTTGTGTGCCTTCCCATCCATGTGTGGATGTGGCAAGAATTAGGGTGTAGCATGCACATTTAGAGGGGGGGATAGTTAGGGTGTAGCATGTGGATGTCCTTCCGTGCGCAGAGGCAGTTATTTTGGGGGTACCACATGGATTAGGAGGCAGCGAGATTTGCGTGTACCTGCCATGAATACAGATTACAACATGAGTGAGAGGGCTCCACAGAGAGGACAAGGACGGGATGAGGGCAGAGAAGGCTCCACCTGCTAAACATGGTGGTGAGCCTACAGGTGCCCCAGTACCAGCAAGGCCTACTAGGGGTAAGAGGGCCCAGCCAGGCACAGTAACCACCATGCAACGAGGCACAGGCGAAGGAGAATGGGTCACCAATGAAGAGGCACTTCACAGATGAGGAGCTAACAATACTCACTGATAATGTCGAACAGCATGGTGACCTGTACCCTTGAGCTGGCAGTACTCTTTCTGCGACGCAGCAGTGGATGTGGCGGAGGTCACAGATCACATGAATGGATAAATTGTGGAGAGATGCACACTGGAAGAGGTCCACAAGAGGATGGGTGACCTCATGAGGCAGACCAAGGAGAATCTTGGCAGCAATTTGGCCTCTGCACTGGCTACTGGAGGTGGATCACCACACATGGACGAACTGACTCCATTTAAAGAGGTCATCAGTGGCCTCATCAGAAGTGAGAAGGTGGTTGGCATGAGAGGCATGGACATCTATGCAGCCTGTAGAGAAGGTCCCAAATACAACCCACACTCCAACCGTCCATTTTGAAGTACCAGGAACGTTCACGCCGAAAAGTGTGACGTACGATGAGCAAATAAACCAACAGAGAGCCGCAGTGGGGCTCTGTCCTATACCTATCAGAAGAACAGTACCTATTGAAGTACCGATACCAAGGAAACCATGGACAGTAAGGTACCCTTTGAGAAAACCATATCAACAATTGAAACAAAATGGAGATAGTCTGAGTACAGTCCCTGAAGAAACCAAAAAGGTCTTAATGGAAGATGAATGGTGACATCACAAGAACCTGGACTGACTCACATATAGAAGATATAACAACCTGAGAACGATAAAAAGAGATGAGACGCCATGAATAAAGGACATCATGAACCCAAAGTCAAAGAGCGATGTCATATATAAGAAGCTTAAGCCATGAGCATAGTGAAGATATTCGACCAGTTTACACATGTACATATGCTTGAAACTGCAATAAATCTAAGAAAATTGTGCGGCTTGCTATGCTTAGTAGAAAGATAGTGCAGCAAGCGCCACATATACATAGCAACCTCAAAAGAAGTACGTTATATAAGTATACTTCCACTTTGTACAAAAAGCAGAATCAACCAAAAGGTTACTAAAGGCCACATGAGAAGAGTTTCATATTTAGCAAAATCAAGAATAAAGCAGCAGAAACGAAACTCAGCAGAGGCAAATCGTACCAGGAGAACCAAGGTCACATCTGTCAAGATGGACGAACAGTAGCTACAATTAATTGAAGCCAAGAACAGAATATACTACTCTGAAAGGTCAAGATAAGAAGACGAAGGCAGGTGGTGGGTGAAACAAAAATCAAATACATGAATTGATGAAGAAGAGGCAAATTCACGGTGTCTGAATCACGTGACCAGTTGAGCGAGCAGAAGGAAGACCTTCACACCTACGCATGGCAACAGGCCAGGAGAAGATATCAGAACTGTTTCATACAGGAGATGCTGTCTCGAGGCCAACCACAGTGAAATAATTGACACATGGTCACTAAAGTGATGATTGATTGTAACAATAATTGGAGGCAGGCCGGTGGAACTAAGTGGCACCCTGCAACTGGCCGACCATTCTGCTTGCTGCTAACCAATGGGAAAAAGTATGAGTGGGCTTAGTGCCAACCCAATCACAATGGACCTAGTAGTCCAGGGTCCTATATTTAGTAGAACCAATGGGACGTCATACTTTTAGTGATGTCTATAGTAGCCAGTTTGAAGGTAGGGCTTAGACACCCCACCTGACAGTGTTTACCCAATCCCCTTACTCCCTTACCATATACAGCTATAGTACCTTTAGTAAAGTTACCTTTTCCAAACCAAAAGAATTGTATGGCAACTTTTAAGCATTAAACGTCAGTGATGATCAGTTTTTAGTATAAATGATGTGTTTTTCATGAAGTTCGTCGTAGTTGTGAAGCGAGAAGGAAGATCACGCATCCGCTGATGTTCATGAGACTTCCTGTTTTTTGTACTTGTCATTAAACGGACTCCCTTTGCCAAACCGTTGAGTTGTCATTATTGATTTGGGTTTGGAGTGTTAATCTGCACCGTCATCCAACTCACAGGTGCTGCTATCTTGTCTTAACGTGCTTCTGAGCAAACTACGACTCTATGGGCCAGCTCCAGGTCTCAGAGCACACTTGGTAGCAGAGATTGGATGGTTATCGATTATCGAATAGATAAGACACCCATTGACCAGCGACATAAAGTAACTCTAGGTCCTCGACAATATCACAAGTCCTTTGCCATCCGGCTGAGTAGACCGTGAAGCTCCCCGTAGACAATGGTTAGAGTAAAAATAGAATCTGCAGACAAAGGTCTGAAGGGACCTGTGCTTCCCCACATAGCCCCTTCCCACTCCCACAGGCAGCTAAGCGGGTGAACGGCAGGAGAGGCGATGATGAAGGCGGTCATCCCGAGCATCCAGAGAGGAAACATGCGAACGGTGAGTGAAAAAGACTAAATGCTTTGGCAAAAGTATATACCTTAGAACAATTAAGGGAAATGCAACAGAGAGAGGTGGGAAAGCAAAATATAGTCATAAGTAGAGTAGTATGTATATATATATATATATACATATATATATATATGGGGAAGGAAATAGTGACTTAAAGGGTGATTAAAAGTAGTAAAAGAGGATACCAGGGAGGACACCCGAGAAGAGAGAGGATACCGGGGGGGACACCCAAGAAGAGAGAGGATTCGCCTTATTCCTACGCTTTAATATAGCGGCTAGAAGAAACTTGCATCCAGAGTCCAAATAGGTTACCACGGCAGTTAAAGACGCCCGTGAAAGGGAAGAGTATAAACTCCATGTCGGTGTAAAATTTTAGAGGCAGAGGTCTGTGTAACCAGCTGGAGTTTGTCTAGTCTGTGAAAGTTTGTCTTACGTGTTATTTGATGTGACGTCATAGGACAAAAAAAAATTCCTTCGAGGAACTAGCATAAAAATTACATGATTGGATACTTGGAATATTGCAGAATATAACCTGATGTTTAATGAGTAAAATAGAAGATATAAAATCTTGTGGAAAAAACGGGATTGGAGCTTGTGACAATTGGTGCTTGCTCATATTGTTGGAATTTTTTAAATAACGAAAGACATAACAAGTGTTGTATAAAGAGAATGTGAACAAATTTAAATATGGAAGATATCACTCCATTAGTACACCTGTGCAAACAGTTACCAAAACATACACCTAAGCTGAAAAAATACCATGCAGAATGGGTTAAAGTAACCGCAAACAAAATGTGTATGCCATGGCCACAGGGTGGATTGTTATTTAAAATGGTTTTGCAACATATGACAACCCGCTAAGAGAACTTAAATCAGCCACAGGGTATAGCAACCCAGCATATGAGTCACCTACGCAAAGTAGTGAAGAAAATCTAGACAAGGATAAAGATAGAGATATCACCTCCAATGTCCAGAGGGACAAGGAGAGACATGAGAACGAGAGAAAAGACCAGACACAAGCAAGTACATCTCTCGATACAGAGAGAGAAGGCAAAAGATGGAAAGGAAGCTAGGATAGAACTGATGAGATAGTATTCACACAAAATGAATGGAGGAAAGGGCACATCCTATTGAAACTCAATGGCAAAGGCATTGATGACACGAAACAAAAAGAGAAGTTAGAAGATGTATAGAGAAAGGAGAAGGAAAAGGAAAAAGGATTGACAGACGAAAGTATAAGGAAAAAAGATAGGCAGAGATGAGAACAGTTATAGCGCGAAGAGCAAGAAAGGAAACACAAACGTAAACAGAGAGTAGCCAATGATCAAGACAGACGGGAGCAGCAAAGGATAGAAGAAGAACAAAGGATACAGGAGATAAGAATAAAGAGACGAAAGGATGAGGAAATCCAAAGGGCAAATGAACGTAGAGATGCAAAGAAAGAGGAAGAAGATAGGGTCAGAGAAGAAGCGAGGAAGTGCAAAGAATTTGATGATGATGTAGAATGCAAGCGAAGACAGAGAGCACGCAATCTTGAATATCTGGAAAAAGAGGTTAAATAACCTGAGCCAGTAGTAGACTGGGAAGATATAGAAGAATTCTTTCCTGAGTACGATTCAGTACCAGGCACGTCTCGGGCAAATATCGAGGATGACTTCGACACCAGAAGCATCAGAGAAACGATTGATAGAATATATGATGAAATGGGGCTAGAACAAGTACCCCAAGAGGAGTGGGAAGATGAGCACCTGGAGAGCACTCAGCTTTACGATACTGAGGATGTCTCCCAAAGTAGTGGAAATAGAGAACTGTCCCTAGATAGGTTGGAAATAATAGGAACAAAGATGATGCAAGATGTTGCGCAAGTTGGGGACAGACAATGGGCCTCATTACACAGATGGCGGTAAGGATTTACCGGTACTGCTAAAATACCGGTACCGGTAAATCCTTACCGCCTTACTACGAGGTCCCTTGCGGGTTGGGGGATTTAACGCCTGCTTTTTGCAGGCGTTAAAAACCAACCCGCAAAGGGACCCAGGGAGCTAATTACGGTACCGCAATTTGCGGTACCGTAATTAGCGCCTTCTCCATTCCCATTGAGCCCTATGGGGCAAAAATGGGAATGGGGAAGGGCAATGGTGGAAGGGGTAATTCCCCTTTCCGCCAAGGCGGTGCCGGTATTTTACCGGCATGAACCATGGCGCTAATAGCGCCATGGTTCTCCGCCATCCGTGTAATGAGGCCCAATGTCTGACGCTGAAAGAGAGGAGTATGAGGAAATGGTGGAAGAGAGGAGACGCAAAAATATTACTCCTGCAAAAGACAGAAGAAAAATGAGATAGGAATGAGAGGACAATGCATCCCAATTTCCGTTGCTCGAGAAAGGTGGAGCGAGACCACAATATATTCCATGGCCACACATGGATCCAGAAAACCTGAAAAATAAGCTTCCATTGTTGACCTCGGGGGCCAGAAAATGGATGCACGAGCTAGAAAAAATGACAGGAGGGAACACGTTAGCCATAGGGGATATTAAAGGTCTCTTAATCGCCATACTTAGTGTTAGAGCAGATGATGTGTGTACACAGGCAGGTTACCCTGGTGTGACCACAGTTAATACCGCGCATGACGGAGCTCCATTTAACAATTGCAGAGCTGCGCTATGGAAAGCATTACGAGTGCTATATCCAGACATGGGAGCTATAATGACACGTAAAATGAAGGAGTCAGCATAACCATTGCTTTACATCCAGAATTTCCAAGGCGCATGGGCACTCGAGACTCAGGAATCTTGGGGAAAATCTATACCCGTGTTCTACCATATATTATGCCAAGGGCTGCCAGAGCCGGTACAGAAACAGCTCAAGAAGTTGGTAGGAATCGAGGCCAAACCGTGGTCAGAAATACAGCTGACCATCGCACACTATTGCAGGCTGCTGTAAGAAAAGAATCGCACAAAAGAAGCTGCACGAAAGGGTGAAGAGGCAAAATTAGTACAGAAGAAATTGTCAAAATAGACCCTTGAAGGGGCAATAATAACTATTGCAGATGGATCGAGCATGCAACAAGCCAATAATCCACAGCAGAATAATCAGGGCAATACAGGGTTTTACCCCATGGGATGAGGATTCAGAGGAAGAGGATGGCAGCGTAATCAGGGAGGTTTCCAGAATAATCAAGGAGGCTTTCAAAACATGCAAAATGGCAATCAAGATATGTCAAATGGGCAAATGATCAGACCACCGCCAGTATGTTGGTTGTGGGATAACAGGGCATCTAGCACGCACATGCAGAAATCAAGGCATGATGCAAAACGGCCAAGGAACAGGAGCAAGTATGGTGAATCCACCTGTGTTTTTACAAGAGGGAGGAAATGGAGTTGCACAGAATCACACAGTACAACAATAAATGCCAGGAACACAACAAGGCTTGCAACCTCAGAATTGAATGAATTTTCTGCAGGGACAGTCTGAACAGTAACTGATGCAACTGTCACAGACAGTAAGTACAGAACAGACCGTGAACCCTGGACTAAGGAATAACACTGGTGACGGGGGAAGTCCATTCACACAGGGTGGGACAAATTATATATGGACTAGGACAGCTCACTGTGAACCCTGATGTGTTCTATCCTATCAGTGACACCATACCCTCACCAGGAACCAAGGGTGGATGTCGTTATAGGGGATAAAGAATATTCATACTTAGTTGACACGGGTGCAACACATTCGTGAATATGTGAAGGCACATTTTCCTTGTCCGGTTTTGCTATAAATACTCAGAGTTTCACAGGAGCTGCAAGTCAAGTTCCTTTTACAAACACACTTCCAGTCTCTATAGGAGAATGTGATATGAATGTACCTCTGTTATATTCACGACAAACACCAGTAAACATCTTGGGTCGAGATTTAATGACGAAATTAAACATGACAATCTCATTCACGGAGGAGGGCATAGTTTGTTCAACTCCAGGAATGCACTATCTGAACGTATGTGAAATGATTAGAACATACACAGGGCAAACAGCTATGAGGGCTATGCCATTAGAGCCAGAAATATTTGCATATGAAGTATGTGTGTAAATGGCAGGGCTGCCAGGCCTTGCTGAGAAAACCATGAGGACCCCAGATTAATTTCTGTTCAGGCCAAGAATACCTATGCACGAGAAAAAGGGACAAGTATTTCCCTTAGTGATACACACAGTCGCGATACGAGGGAAAATGGATTTGATCGATGGTTGTGATGATGAAGGCCAACAATGGTGCACAGTAAATGTCACTGAAGAAGGATACAGATTGACTGACATAACGGAGGACAATCTGTTTGATGAGCAAGCAGATTGGGAGAAACAGCAGTTGAGGTGAACCTCACCTTTTGGTTGAAAATGATCAAAAGAGAAGTGCCTCAGAGAATGATGTTAGCACAGAACCGTCCTGAATATTTCAAGGACGACATGGCCCAGGTGCCTGTGTCAGTATGGACCACAGGGCCCTATGAAGTAGGATTATTGAAAGGAGTCAGAGAGGTGAAAATTAAACGGATGCCAGGAGCAATTCTTCCAAAAACACAACAATACCCCATGTCCAGGGAGGCTGATGAAGGAATTTTTAAGACAATTTTTGCCACGATGGATCAGGGCATCTTAGTGATGTCAAAGTCACCATGTAACACATCAGTGTACACCATGATAAAAAGTAAAGGGGGGTCTTGGAGGCTAGTACAAGATTTGAGGCCGATTAATGATATTGTGGAGGCTGAGTTCCCTTTGGTCCCTAACCCGGCTACAATCCTAAGTAATATACCTGTTGAGGCGAAATATTTCACAGTGATTGACTTGAAAAATGCATTTTTCTTAATCCCATTACACAAAGACTTACAAGATCTGATATAATTTACATTCAGACCAATGAGTCGGAAAAGCACAAGGTTACCACAGGGGTACTGTGAGTCTCCTTCTATCTTTAACAGAGTCCTGCCTAAGCAATATTGCATTAGAAAGTGTTGTTTTACAATATGTGGATGACATCTTAATTTGCAGCACGACAGAGGAGAAATGCAGACACAATTCTGTTCAGCTATTGACTATATTGGCTGAAAAAGGATATAAGGTTGATAAGGTGAAGTTACAATATTGTCAACAAGAAGTGCTATACATAGGTCAGCTGATCTCACATGAGGGGAAAAGAGTTACCCCAGAAAGAGCTGAAGTCATACTAAACACGACCAATCCACACAGGGTAAAGCAGATGCAGAGTTTCTTAGGCCTTTGCAATTATGTCAGTGCATGGGACTTCAACTACAGCTCATACACCAAGCCTTTGCTTCAGGCCCTAAAGAAGGCACACTTGACGAAAGAAAAGATTGAATGGTCAGAGACCACGGAGGAAGGATTTGCTGAACTCAAAAGAGCCATTTGCACGGCACCAGTTTTAGGGATTACCAATTATGCAGAGGAATTCTACCAGTTCTTACACACAAATGGCAGCGTTATGACAGCAGTACTCACACAGAGAACCACACTGGGATACAAGCCCCTGGCATAATATATTGAAAATTTGGACCCAGTGATGAGAGGCCATTTCCCATGCGAACAAAGTTTACTGCCACAGCGTTCGCCATAGAAAAGGCTGCTACCATTGTAATGTGATACTCAATGACATTGTACTTCGAGCACTCACTATTTGCTATTTTAGAGAAACCGAAGGGCACACTGACATCTCAGAGAGCTTCTGCTTATGAAGTGATCATATTGAATCCATCAATTAAGATAGTCCAATGCAAGATAGTGAACTTAGCTATGTTTATAGCAGAGCCGGTCACTGAAAGAGAGCCAATACATGACTGCGCAAATTACGAAGAATTATATGATGAATTTCCCAGAGTAAAGGAAAATGCATTGGCAGAAGGAGAAATTGTCTTCATTGATGGTTCTTCGGGAATCTATCAAAACGATAGGCAAAGATATGCAGGCATTGCTGTGATGAAGCACACAGCAAATGGAGAATTTTGAGTGCTTCTTAGTGCACAAATACCATCTCACTATTCAGCACAAGCAGAATAATTATTGGCGTTGATACTCGCAATTGAGAATCATGCAGACCAGGAAGTAACAATGTACATTGACTCGCCTATGTGACATCCACAATGCATGCATCCTTAGCTTGCTGGAAAAGGAGGGGCAACCTCCGAGCGGATGGTATGCCAGTGCAGCATGCAGCGTTATTGGACAGGTTGATTAAGTCACTACAGCTCCCAGTGGGCATAGCGGTCATGAAATATGCCGCCCACATGAAAGGGACAGATTTTATCTCACTGGGAAATCAAGCAGCAGACACGGAAGCCAAGCGAATGGCATCCAAGAGTGAGACGATCATGGATGTAGAAGTCGCAAATGTGAATGAGAAAATGATTGTTGCACGGAGTGTACCTGAGAGCTACAATAACATGGGACAAACACAGTTAATGGAACTCCAAGGGGAGGCACCATAGGAGGAAAAAACCTATTGAAATGGCGAGGGTGTTCTTTAAACCCCTCCGAAAGCTTGTGGCGACAAGACAGCAGGGCAAACCAGTAATGCCTATAGCCCTGTTAAAAAAGTGCTGGAGCAGTTACACTATCCAACACACCTGACAAAAGTGAATCTAGCGGCAACCCTCGCTGAAGACTGGTCCATACCGAACTTAGCAGAGCATGTTGCATTTTTTCTGGTGAACTGTATAATTTGCCAACAGTTCACAGCTGGGCACACACTAAAAGTAATTAGAAGAGTCATCCCAAGGCCCAATGGACCTTTTCAGCACTTGCATGTTGATTACATCGATATGATTCAAGTATGTAACGGGCACAGGTATTTAATTGTTGTGGTGTGTCCATTCTCTAGATGGATAGAAGCAGGTCCATATACACACCCAGACTCTACCTGTGCGGCCAAATTTCTAGCGAGAGAAGTATTTCCCAGGTGGGCAGTATGCAAAGTCATGAGATCAGACAACGGGACCCACTTTGTAAATTAAGTTTTTGAGCAGATTAGCTTGTTGCTTGGTATAAAGCACAATTTCTCATCGGCATATCATCTGCAAGGTAACGGCATATGTGAGAAGCTCAACGGCTTATTAAAGGAGAGGATAGCCAAGTTGAAGCTTACTCTAAGAAAGGAATGGTTACACTGACTTCCTTTGGCACTGTATGCACTCAGAAACCAGCCTGGATCTGACCACCATCTTACGCCACAGGAAATAGCTACAGGAAGACAGGAAGAAGAATGCGTACTCCCCTGACACCCCGAGACAGAGCTAGATGTGATGCCCAGTCGACAGGAGAAATCCTAGGGTCTGAAATGCAAAATTACTTGAATTGCATGACATCTTGCCTTACTGTAAATTCAGGCCAGCTGCAGCGATGACGAAAAGGGTGCAGGGCAGCACGGAACGCAGAAGGAGATACTACTGCTGACACATCTCAAATTTTACATGTACCATCCATCATCCCTGGGGACACTGTCCTGGTAAAGAACCACACGAGAAAAAAGTGGGACGAGCCAAGGTTTAACGGTCCCTTTACAGTGGAAGACTGCACTCCCTCTGCAGTAAAGCTACAAGGAAGAAAAGCTTGGATCTTTTTAGGTGACATTAAGCCATACATCGGTGAGGCCCCCTGTCTGAACCCCAGCTCGAAGAGACTACGGATGACGAGGAAGAACCACAGCACGTGCAGACGAGATCCATGATGAGGAAGAAGGACACATGAGCAGCAGCAAAGCAAAGACAATGAACCTTTGTGCAAAAGTTGTGGCTTTATTTTGGACATTCCTCTGAGCAAAAAAGAGGATAAGGACATAAAAACGGACACTCTGTGCATCCTAGTTACAGGGTGAAGAAGAAAAGTGCATGTGGAAGCCACAACATAGTCTGTTGTCTTTGAACTTTGGACTGAGGCACACTGAAGCCTGGATTAAGAGAAAAAAAAATATATGCCAAATTTTGATCAAGGACACATAAATTGGAAGAAAATACAGTATCCAGACTCTTTCAACATAGAAACTTTGTTCGACTCACATATTGTGTCCCACAGTAATGACTTCACCAAAGATGTATTAATGTACTTTGAGCTAGTACTGAGATCATACCCGTCATTGGTGGGGAGGCTTGCCAGTGTCACTGACTCTCTTCAAGATCCTGAAAATGAAAAGACTATAAGGAGGATGCTCACTGTGGTTGCCGAACAGTTCCTCATACTTCCGGAATACAGCGAGGAAAGACCTAGTGTCACAAGCAGAGGAAGATGCGAATAGGCTTATTAATGTACTGTTCTTTCGCCTAATTGAAGTCTGTTCAGATCTTGTCGGAAGAACTACAGACATATTGACATTTTTTCTTGATCCAGCAAATACAGAATATCTAAACATAATCCTAAACAGAATTGTTCTGCAAGTAGCTCTTCATGCACACTGAAATTGCAGAGACTGTTCACAGTAAGTGAAAGCCAACAGTCCCAAACTTCAGCAAAAGCAGGACAAATGTCCCTGTCACCTGAAGACAGCAGATTGGCGAGTAATGTTTTCTTTCGCCTAATCAAGGATTTTCCAGAGCTTTTGGGGAGGCCCAGTTAATTCTATGCAGGTGGGCATGCTCTTGCATGGTATCGTGATGCAAGTGGAACTTTCTAACCATCAACAGAACTATTTGAGAAGATTTTAAAACTTTCCGCCGAGGGACATTTCGAGAAAGTGTTGCCAGAGATTTCATTTTTTATTTTATACTGACAATGACACAACATGTCTTCAGGAACGAAGCAGATCAGAGGCGTAGATTGGGATCTAGTATATTTTGAACATGCACAGGAAAGAGACTTGGTGAAGTATTGCCCGAGTTGGACACTTCCCACAGCCCAGCAAGAGAACTGTGTCCAGAAGTAATAGACAATCCATTGTTCAGACAAAGGGGGACAACTGTTTTAGTACCTGCTGCTCACAACGAGAACCGACAGAATCCAGAGATAATATTGTTTAGAAGTTGTATTAAAAGTTAGCATATTTCAATGGATGATCCAGATGGGGATCCAGAAAAGCAATCTCCTCCTCCCTTGGGAGGAGAGGCGTCCACATTTTTCTGGAAGTAAATGCTGTAGATTGATCTACAGGGGCATTATGTATTTATGCATTATATTCATCATTATTTTACTGTCACTGACAATCAGAACTGCATTTTATATTGGTTTACAAAGCGTCCCAATCCCAGTGCACCCACCTAATGGTGCACACATGAAGCCCACAAAGGCACCCCAACCTTATATAGTCATTCCCGTCCCTAGGAAACCTGATGGTGGAGAGAGTGAACTTGAGATGGATGTGATTAGCAATGACACACACACACTTATGGTAACAAGCAAAGTGAAAAGCCAGAGACAGGGTCGGCAGAGTGTGAATGTAAAAAGGTTACTGACAACCACAAGCATGCAAACATTGAATGCAAACACAACAGGCCTAGTGTCAATAACTGCAGAACCACAATCCAAAGCATGGAAAAAGAAGAGACTGCCTACTATGAGAAGTTCCACCACAAGTGAAGTGAAAAGACAAATGCAAAATGCTGAACTCCTGAAACGATGAAAGGAGCTGGAGAAGAAACAAACAGAAACAACATTGCCAAGCGCATATGTTCCAGTGAAGGGGACAAGTACAAGTTCTACAATACAGCCATATGGTAGTCCAATGACTGAGTGGATATGGACCCTTTTGACCAAAAGAGAAGGAATGCAAGAGTGGTTGGAGAAGAAACCAACCGAAATAACATTAATGAACACCGCTGATGCTACACCGATGGAGGAAAAAACAAGAAAACAATTTCATGAACACAGCTGATAGCAAAATCGATTTGGCTGTCATTAGCCATAGCCAGGAAAAGGCTAGAGGAAATAGAAAGGATCGCCAGACTTTCCTCCACTCGACTAGCACAGATTGTAAGAGGATTCAATTCAACACTACAGCTAAGTCAACGCCTAGTCTAGAATACTGAATGAAAACCCTTATTGATATATCCTTATGTCCAGTTCATGCGTTCTGGATGACTACCCCTATATAACACCCCTCTCTTGGAATCCCCCTGACCCCGCTGAGCCAAGAAGTAGTTCTGTTTTGCAAGTTTAAAAGGTTTATTTGATAATTTAAACAATAGATATATATATCACACTTTATAATAAATTAATAATTGAATATCACACTTAATCTGAGCAGTAATCAATAATGGATAGTCCGGCACTAGCACACTTCTTTATAATCAATGATGAGTGGTTATAGGATGGATAAGATAGCAACAATACTTTGATGGTTTCAAATGGATGCAATGTGGAATGAAATGCAGTACAGAAAATAACTTGATAGGATTTCAGCAAAAGACAATGTAATCACTTTTCTCTGGCAATCCCCTCCCCCCTTAATGCAATGCAAGGAAATGGAAGGAAAGCACACAGATCTCTGAAATGCAATCAAATGTAATTCAGTTCACCCCAGCAAGCTTAGACTACAGAAGTTTGAAACACAGGCCCAAAATGCTTTTATATGTGATAGCAATATATTGGAAAATGTGCTAAAATGATTTTAATTCCCTCTGGAGGTTCAGGGTGACTGGTATCTAGTTAATATTAGTCCAGGCTCACTCTAGCAATGATTCAGGGATGGTTCTTAAGAGGCAAACGAATTTTTAGCAAAGAAAGCAAGGAAGCTGCTGTTTTCACACGTGGAGAAATTTGCAAATCGCGGCAAATTCGCGAGTGCGTTTTTCGCGATTGCGGCAAAAGTGTACAGAATAGGAATGCGTTTCTAGGTTCGTTGAAAAGCCAAGATTCCCAGCTTTCAGAGGAAAGTTACTGCAAGTTCCTAGCACAAACGGTTACAGAGTTATGAACGATTTTGTGAAGGTTGTTTTTCAGATTGGAAATGTTAAAGTTCAAAGCGACAGGTTACAGCTTGCAACTAGAAAATGACAGGTGACAGCTTTGCAAATGACAGGTGACAGTTAGGAGGCAGTTCTACTTAGATTAAAATAGCTTGGATTATATTATTTTAACTAAGAGATTGGTTCTGCACAGTTCTGCTAGGTACTCACAATATATTTAGAAATAGAATGGGCCTCGCCACAGATCTGGTCAGGTTTTCTTCACTCGCCACGGACGGTCTCTGCGCACAGCGTCTGGGTCAGCTCTCTAGTTCTGTGAACAGCGGTCTGGTCTGGGTCTCTGGTTCTGATCAGGTCTGTGGGTCCGGATACAGCGGTCTCCGGTTCAGCTAGTCTCTCTCTGGATACAACACTGCTCTCTGGCAAATGGAAAGAGTTCTTGCAAAGAATTCAAACAGCTCACCTGGCTGTGATAATGGCAATGATTTGAGGCCTGCTAAAGAGGGATTTAGCTTGTAGTTGACCTCTCTGCTACAAATTCTGAAGTAAAGTCTTGGTCTCTGAAGGTGGATAGATTGAAGTCTCTATGTTGGCTCTCTGGAGGTTGATGGAGGTAAAGTATGGATTTTCCCGGCAGAGCGTCCCGCAGCAGATGGAATAGAATGTCCCTATCTGTCCTGACTTTCTGCTTTTATGTGTTTTGAAAATCGGTGGAGAGGCTAGAATCCTAGGCCCTACCCCTCTCCACTTGTCATTGGCCACTTCATCCTCTTCCCCTTGATTGGGGGAATGAAATGAAGTGTCATCATGATGAGGTCTGTTTATGGTACAGAGAACCCACCCCTGTCAAATTACACACAATCTATATTTTGACCCAAAAGACATATTTGCACATTTACACATTTGTTTAAAATGACATGCACCCATCACATATCACAGGAGGTATACCCTGTCCAAATCTGCTCTTCCTGGGAGCTTGCATTCAGAAATGGCAACATTTGCACTTCGTAACTGGTTTCGTAATATCAGACATTACCCCAAATTTATACACATGTGCGCAAGGAGTATGGACATTACTTGATGAAGTGTCAGATTTTTAACATGCATACATTTTAAGTAATACCCTCTTAACTGCTAGTGTGCCCCCAGATCATGCCACTGGTTCTAAAAACCTCTTAAAATGTGGGCAGAAAAATCACAAGAATTATGGTATCATTTAAATAATTATGAAAAGTCCGTACTATGAGTTATTCATCTTTTTCTAAAACCATATTCTGGCTACAGGGCTGTGTCTTTTCAGGTCACATGGTACAGAAACCAGTCTTTCCACTTTCTTCAAGCTCAGCCTCTGTCTCCAGTTTCTCCCCCTCCCAGTTTCTGCCAAGAGGAAGCCATTTTTATTACCCCTGCAATAAACCATCTGCCTGGGTCCTATGTTTAGTCTCTAGCAGTCCCTTGGTAATTCAATCAGAGAAGTGTCATATCCCTTTTGGTGGGAGCAGCAAAAGGCAGGTAGGCCTGGGAACACAGCTGTTGTGCAAGTCTCAACTCCTGTCGGGGGTAGCTGGTAGGCAGAATTCAGTTCCTTAAGCCAGCCCCCAGCTAATGTCACTTTTAGTTACCCAGTTTTCTGCATTCAAATAAAACTAACCATTTTACATATGCAGCTAGAATGCTGATTCTAAGTTTAAAACTATGACATTTAAACGATTGCAACCTATGTGACACTCAAAAGTAGGTCACTCATTTCTTTTAAACATTTAGATTTTTAGTGTCTTTCAGTCCAAATTTACTTAAACTGCTGAAATCCACAGCTCAGCCAGTCTTGTTATAAACCTTCAATTCACTTCAGAATATAACTTTACATTGTATCCACCCCTCAGTAAGTCTTTCTTTGGCCTGCTTTGGGTTCATTTATTCAGTTTTACACAAAAAAAAAGTCTGGTGTTGTTTTAAAACGCCGGCTTTCTGATAGTGGTGAGTACTGGTAATGCACCCATTTTTGGGATTTAAGAAAATGAATTCCCCACAATTCTAGGTTGCTTTTGGCAATCAGCATTGCCATTCCCAATGGTTTCAGGCTACTGTGTGGGTAGTCCAACGGTGGTTTTTGGCAGTGCCCTTCTGTGCCTATAACATCGGAAATGGGTGGCAGCCTATTCTTCATGCACTTCCCTGGGCATTTTCTGGCAAGCTCTGGCCATCATGATGTTTTCAATGCCAGTACTGCACAGTTTTTGAGGTAGGGCTCGGATGCATGGGTAAAAACATCCCACAAGCCCCCCTCTTGCGATGGCCATTCTGTTTCATGATGGGACTCGCAAGACCTGGGATGTTTCCTCATCTTCTTCCAATAGATGGCACAGTTCAGCATCTTTTCCTCCATCCGGTACTGATCGATCGGTTCGCCTCGCCGGTCCTGATGGGAGTATTGGGCGGTACACTGGGCCCCTTGCGTCTCTGCTCCCGGTCTCCGGATCGTCCTCCTTGGCCCGTCTCCAGGTTTTCTTTCTCCTAGGATGATAAGGGAAGAGCGGCAATACCTATTCATGGACATTTCTCCCCCACCATTGATATAGTGGGGTGGCATATAAATTTATAGTCAAAACATATGAACATGCACATTTCTTTTTGCATTCAAAAACAAAAACACCCACATTGAGAAACTCAGAATTTGATAGGCGATATGTAGGATATTTTAAGTTAGAACTGAATTAATCTGAGACAGTACCCTCTAGGATCCAGAGGATTCCTCCAGTTGTTACAGAGTGTGCCTGGGATGGCAACACTTGAACTGGTTAATGTGGACCCACTTGTC
Organism: Ambystoma mexicanum; assembly: GCF_040938575.1. Classification (NCBI taxonomy): domain Eukaryota; kingdom Metazoa; phylum Chordata; class Amphibia; order Caudata; family Ambystomatidae; genus Ambystoma; species Ambystoma mexicanum. Next base: position 206,487,372 of record NC_090932.1, read on the forward strand.
TTCCCCCTCTGCCAACCCGCCTTTGGGGATGCGGATCCTGTAGGCCACAGGGGAGATTTTGTCTATAATCTCAAAGGGTCCCTTCCATGTAGGCAAAAATGTTCGCTGTTTGGCCTGGTTCCTTTGGAAATTGTATAGATAGACCCGGTCCCCCACCTGATATTCCTTCCTGGAAGTCTTCAGGTCATAGTGGGTCTTCATGCTATCAGCTGATCTTTCTAGATTCCGCTGAGCATAAGCAAAAGCATGTTGAAGGTGTTTCCTTAAATTCTCCACATACTCATGAGTTGCGGAGGCATTTATTAGTGTCTGCTCTTGGGTCCTGTAGAGCAAATGCTGAGGAAGCACCATCTTGCGCCCAGTCATCAACTCAAATGGTGACATTTTGGTTGCAGATGAAGGGCTAGATCTGATGTCCATTAAGACCAGAGGTAATCGGATATCCCAACTTGGCCCAGAATCTGCCACAAACTTCTTTAATATGCTCACAATGGTTCGGTTATATCTCTCTACTGCACCAGAAGAAGCTGGCCGGTAAGCAATATGCAACTTCCTTTTGACCCCAAGTATCTCCCACATCTTTGTCATCACTTCACTGGTGAAGTGGCTACCTCTGTCTGACTCAATCCTTTGAGGTAGACCAAAACGGGAAAAGATGTGGTTAATCATCAGGGCAGCTGCAGTTTCTGCCTTGCAATTTGGGGCTGGGAGACATTCCACCCACTTGGTAAATAAGCATGTCACAGTCAACATGTACTTATTCCCCCTAGCCGAGCGAATCACGGGCCCTACGAAGTCGATTTGTAAATCTGACCATGGCAGGGTCATCCCCCTCTTTTGGAGAGGCGCACGGTGCGTGAGGGATGATGGCTGAAATTGTGCACACACAAGACACCCCTTCAAGTATTGGTCGAGGTCCTGCCCCATGTGCGGCCATTATGCAACCTCTCTTAAGATTTCCAATGTTGTGTGAAACCCCCTATGACCGGCGGTGGCCGCATCAAGGGCGTGACTTAACATCAGGCTTCGGAATGAGGTAGGAACCACCCACTGATCGTGGCCAGCTTTGGATTTCCTTACCAGCAAACCGTCTTGGATTCGGAACATTTTTGGACATTTCATCAACACTCTTTGGTCCTCTTTCCCAATGTAATCGGTATCCGTCAGGGGAAAGTTCTCAGGGTCCTCAAGGTGCTGGTAAAATTTACCAATTATTGGATCCCCCTTCTGAGCGGTAATCAAATCAGAATCAGGGGTCTCCTTGCTCCATTGTGCAATTGAAAGGTCATTGTGAGCATTTTTCTGGGACCTAGTGATAGCAGTGACCTGGATTTCCCCCAACAGGGACTCAATCTCAATTAGATCCCCTTGGATGGCCCCGGTTTTGGCCAGCTGATCAGCTAAGTCATTTCCAGTTTTGTGTGGTCCCTCTACTTTGGAATGACCCTTGATCTTTTTCCAATAGATGGTCATCTCATTCGAGGTGACCAGATCATCAATGTTTTGGATCAACTTCCCATGTTTCAAGGGTTTGTTGTTAGCACATAACATGCCTCTGGTTTTCCCAATTAACCAGGTGCTCCACGAACCGTTCCGTACATAATCCGAATCTGTGATTATGACCAGTTCGCGGAGTTGATGCTGGACAGCAGTGAGGATGGCCTGATGCACAGCCATCAATTCTGCCACCTGACTACTTCGGGGACCAATTTTGTATCCAGCGGAGGGTTCTGGGGACTCATTCACCCATGCATTCCCTACGCCGGCCACCAGTTCTTTCACCCCGTTGTTGTCAACATGGTAAGAGCATCCATCCACATATACAGTGGGCATTCCCTCACACTTGTCTTCTTCAAAGACTTTGTTTGGGGAATTAAGGTTTGCCTCCATGTTGTCCTTTATTTTTAGACTTTCGTCCTCGAGACAGTTTTCTCTGGCACAATCATGCAAGTCAGCCAGACCTTGCGTGAGGGGACTCTTCTTGTTTTGGCCATATCTGACCTCCACAGGAAAGCCTTGCATTGACAGAATCCAGGAAGTAATTCAGGAATTACTCACATTTCCGGCCCGGATTCTATCACTTTGGAGATATTGCAGAGGCTGGTGTGGAGTCTCCACTATGATGTGTTCCCCATGGATAAACGGGCGGTAATTCTTCAATGCCCACACCGTTGCCAGGAGTGCCTTCTCACAATCGTTGAATTTTTCCTCCACAGAGGATAAAGTTTTGCTCGCATAGGAGATTACTTTATTGACCTTGTCATGCTTTTGGTATAATACTGCCGTCAAGCACGTATTAGAGAACCCCGTCTCCAGGAAGAACTCCTTGTTTCTGACAGGGTAAGCTAGGCAAGGCGCTTTTGAGAGGCTTCTTTTGAGTTGTTTTACCACCTCGGCTTGTTCTGGACCCCATTCCCACTTGACCCCCCCCTTCAGGAGATGAATCAGGGGTCTGGTGATCTCTGCGTAGCCCTCAAGGAACTTTCTGCTGTAATTAGTCAGTCCAAGGAGGCTCCTTAGTTCCCGCAGAGTTGTGGGGTCTTTCAGTTTCTGAAGTGCTTCCACTTTCTTTTCCTGGGGACAGAGACCCTGAGGAGTAATCTCATGCCCCAAGAAATTACCACGGGTTCTACACCACTGTGCTTTCTGAAAGGGAAGTTTTGCTCCGGCGACCCTCAACTGCGTCAGAACATAACGGATCTCCACTATGTGTTCCTCCACAGATGAACTTTTGATGAGGACATCATCTACATAAGCCAGGTTACCCCTCGCACCCAGGTCGGGCATGGCCTTATGTAGGAAAATGTTGAATTCATTGCCGGAGTTGAGGTATCCGAAGGGAGTCCGGGTCCATGTATACTGCTGGCCCCCAAAGGTAAAAGCCAGTTTGTATTGGTCCTCCCTGCTGACAGGCACGGTCCAGTATCCATTGGTCAGGTCTATTGCAGTGAATACCTGTGACCCCTGAATCTGGGCCAGCCCTTGGTCAATGTAGGGAAGAGTCCATCGGGAAGTATGGACCCGTTTGTTGAGCTCCCTGAGGTCGGCGCAGAGTCTCCACTGGCCGTTTGGCTTCAATATTCCCAGCACCAGATTATTGAAGGTGCTGTGGACTGGACGGATTATTCCCCGGGACTCAAGGTTCTTAATTATTTCAGTAAGGGACTCCATTGATGCGAGAGGCAAGCGATATTGCTTCACAAACACAGGAGTCATGCCAGGGTCCGTGGGGATTGTTGTTGTGTGGATGTCAGTGCGACCACAGTCATATGAGTCTACCGCAAAGAGATCTTGGAAATCCAAGAAAACTTGTTTCAACGTTTGCTTTTGTTCCAGAGTCACACAGGCATCAGCTAGGTTGACTCTCTCTTCCACCATCTGCCTGAAGCCTGGAAAGACTTCTGGTTTGGCTATCTCAGCGGCCTCCTACAGCTGGGTGCAGAAGTCCCTGGTCAGAGTGCTGATTTGGACTGGAGGCTTCAGGTGGGAAAGGCAGCCCTCATGGACTTGGAAAATCACCTCATCCCTCCTGAAGTCACAAGTCACATCTTCCTTACCATAGGGGCAGGAAGTGTACACCAGGAAGTTCCCCCCATGCCGGGTACAAATCCTGTCTGGTGTTGTATTGTCATCACTGTCACTGTCAAAGCAGTCCTTGGGGATTGGCCCTAACAGTTCATTACCTAAATCGATGGAAAATGACGGTCATCAACTGCCATTCCAATAATGGTGCCTGCAGCTAGAGTAATACTCTTTAAGTCGCTGTTATCCACCTCTATTAGAATGGTGTCATGTTCTATGTTGACTAATGGAGTTGGGTTTACCCCCAACCCTTACTGTTGGAGAGAAGCATTTAGATGTATGTAAGCATCAGGGTTTTTCAAATGTTGTCCTCTTTTAGCTTTCACTTCCAGGGATAATTGTCGGGTCCTTTCTGGGATGGTGACTTCCTCTTTGATCTGAATTTCAACTGCATAAGGTAGCAATTGAGCTGACCTAAATGCTTTTTCAGGATCATCAAAGCCCATGGGATTATCCGCTAATCGGGACCAAGCTTTAAAGTTTATTAGGTTCAAACTAATGACAAAGCGATTGAGAATGTCACTGCCTAAGTAAAAGCGGCAGTGACGTCTCGCACGACCCAACAATTGTGGACTATGCTCTTGTTGCCAATGGAGATTTTGAGCATACACCTGCTTGGCAGGAGATCTTTGGAATTGGGTGCTTCCAGGTCTATTTCCCATTTGTCTATCAGTTTGAATGTGGGAATGGCTGGATCTTTTGGGAGTTGGCGGAACATGGCTTCGCTGATGAAGCTCTTACCGTTGTTCACACACACTCGAGCGAGAACAGAGTCCTTCCCATCATTTAACTGAACAGGGATGAACAACTGCTCTCTAATTTGCTGAATATCAGCCAGGCTCTGAGCTGATTTCACATCTTTCTGGACTATAGGAGTGGGAGTTTCTGATTGTGGATTAGTAAAGAATTTCAGAGAGTTTCCTTCCAGTGTGGAATACCACTTTAAACTGGAAGGGAGGTTGATTTTCAGAAATAGAGAGGACCCCCCATCACCAGTCTGTTGTCCTACTGCTATTACCGTCACGTCTGCAATTTGGCTATTCTGGAAGTGAAATTCTACTTGGTCAGATTTTTGTTCAACCATGTGGCAGGTGCCGTTTAAACTAACATGGTTGACACTCTGTTTTAATTTTATTGGTCGGCTAGTCTGGGTCCAGAGGACCTTGTTTACGCAATCTATTAAGGGTGACAACCTCCTCAGGAGGTCATTCCCCAGTAAACAAGTGGTGCCCTCTGGAGTCACAACTATGACCGGGTGTTTCAACTTGTGTCGCCCAATTTTAATGTCCAAGTCTGCAGTCCCCTCAACGGGAATTTCCTTCCCGTCAAAGTTCTGCAGTTGTCCAAGAAGAGAGGTGAGAGGAATTTGGTAATTCTCTCCCCTTCCTGCATTCAGTTCGTCAAAGGCCCTTCTGGACAGAAGGGTAGCTTGAGATCCAGTGTCCACCAGTGCCAAAATTGTACCCTGCCCCTGTACTTGTACCGGGGCATAGTACCTTCCCTCCTTCTCCTCAAGGGGGCACAGATAATACACATTTTTGGACAAGTGGTGGGCTAACTTTCTGGTTTTGGACATCGCTAGCGAAGAGATTTGGGCAGAATTCTGTGGAGAGCCTTGGGAATCTGAAAGAAAAAGTTGGCAACTGGAGATCAGAGCCATTGTGGGTTCCCCTGGCTCCGGTTCTGGGCCACCCCCCCCTTTTTGGAGGCAGTCATCAGGATGGGTTTGAACCAGGGGATTTTGGTATTGTGGGTTCTGGGATGAGATGATGGGCGGCGGTAGCTCAGTCTCCATATCTCCCCAGTCTGGATTGGAATCCCTTGGGGCCCATTTTTCTTTGGGAGGAGTTCCCCCCTCTCTGAAGGAGAAGGTCCTTTTCCCAGGATCCTCTGAGGATCCCTCTCCCTCAAATTGGAAGATCTGTACCTCCTCCTCAAACTGAGTCTGTTTGGGTCCTTTGTTTCTCCTACCCCCCCTCTGCTCCTTGGGAGGCAGGCTTTCAGGGGCAAGAGATTTTGTTTCCGGTTCCTGGGTTTCCAGGGGCTGTTTACAAGTGAGGAAGGAAGCTTCCTCCAAGGCTTTACACCCCCCTTCCCTTTGTTCCTCCTCCCTGGGAACAGGTGAGTTATCGGGGTGCTGCCCCCGTCATTGTTCTGGAGCACCAGGTCCAGAGTTGGGTGCATTCTGCGCCAGTATGCCGATCTGAGGGTTCTGCTGAGCCCTCAGTATGTGACCCAGATCCCGCACCATGTTTTGAACCTGGCGCTCTAACTGGGAAACCCGCTCAGGCTGATACGGGGCCCTGTTTTCTCCCCTGGGCTGATCCCGGGAAGGGTAGCTATCCCTTCTTTGGTAGTACCCCTGGTTGGGAAGATTTGGATATCCCTCCACCCTTGGCCTCCCCTCTCCCGGATTCGGTTGTCTGGGCTCAGGGAATTGGGGAAAGAAGGGTGGAGGATTTTGGGGCTGGAAGTTGGGTAGATACCTGGGGAAGAAGTTCTGCCCAGGGTTTGGTGAGTTTCTGCCCTCCTGTGAGAAGTTGGGAGGGAAGTTCTCTGGGTTAGGTGCTTGGCTGGATCCCCCCCCCTTGGGCTGGAGGAGCCCACACATAACCCAGGATGGGTCTGTTTCCCTTGTAACGGGGGCTTACATAATCACGAGAGCGAGGGACCCCATTTGTGGGGCTGCCTCCCTGGCTCCCTGTCTGTGACTGGCCCAAGGACCTTCTGGGCCTAGCATTATTAGGTGCAGGTAGGTTTTTAGGCCCCCCATCTCCAAATCTAAAACGGGGGTGACCTTTTCCTCTGCCACCTTGGCAGCAGCAGGGATGTTGTTGGCTTTGGGGTTTTTGGGCGCATTATTTTTATTTTCTATTGGCTTCTGCACCTCATAGATCCGGGTCGCCTGTTCAATGACCCAGTCTAAAGATCTTTTCTCGTGAAAATCCCTCACAAGCTGGGTCATTATGTATTTGGGCAAGGCATGGAAAAACATATTAATAAATTCTCTGCTATCCGTGCGCACCCTTCTTGTGGTCTGTGCAAAAGCACGCTTTAACTCCTGCACAAATTCTTGTGGGGCCTGATCCTCCCACATTGCAAATTGTAGGCTGCCTTGCGAGCCTCTTGAGGATTTCTGTGAACAGAAAAATGTTTCAAGATGGCCGCCTTATAGGTGGACCACCTTAAATGATTTTGGACCTCCAGCCCTGCAAATAAACTGGAGTATTCTGGGGAGAATGTCCATTTGTACTGGATACAGCTACTGCTGTCCTTCAAATGGAAAGTCTCCATCATTTGCTCATAGATCTCCAAGTGTTCCCAAACAGAGTACTTGGCGTTATTATGATAAGGCGTGATGACACTCCTGATTGCCTTAATCTGTTTCAATGGGTCCTTAAGCAAGGCCCTTTTTGCCTTATTGGCCTTTTTGGTTCGTGTAACCCCTGTCCATTCGTCCTCTGACTCAGAGGCACTGCTCCCCGAGGTTCCTGTCTGATCTTCCAGGTTTTCCTGGATTCTGCAAGCCTGGGAATGGCTGGCAGAATGTGGGGACCTGGTCTCCTGTGTCCTGTACCGTTCAGAGGAGTCTTCAGATTCCTCTTTGCTGCCAGGATTTGATGGGTACCCCCCCACTGACCTAACTGGGCAGAGGTTTTCAGGATGCCCTTAATGGGCCTACTCTCCTGGGGTTCCCCATTAAATTGCACTGTGCTTGGGTGCCCATACCCGGATGCCCGCCCCTCCATTCCTGGGTGGTACTGGCCTATGAGCCCCATACTTCTGGCTGGATAGTAATCTGCCATCCCTGTGGCCCTGTGCTCATGTGCGCCAGGGGACATGGGGGTGGCAGAGTCCAGGGACTGAGAGAGGTAAAGGCCTCTGGTACTAGGGCTTCTGGGGTTATGCTCAGGAGTTTCTCTTTCCCAGCGAACCTCATCTCTATCCGCCCCTGCTCCCTGTTGCAATGCAAGCGCCTGCGCCTTCAGTTCCTCAGTTAAGGCCTTTCTAGACTCTATTAGTCTCTCCTGCATCGCTACCTGTTGTTGGAGTCTATCATTGTGCTGGCAGAGAGCCTCATTCTCTCTCTGTGCCTCCTGATTGGTCCTGGAGCACTGGGCCAGTTTTTGCTGCAGGAGGGTTACCTCCTGAGCTGTGTCCCTATTGGCCTGCTCCTTCCTTGCCAGAGCATCCTCCACCCTCCTGGTGTGTTCTAACAAGTTCTGGTGTTCTTTTTGGAGGTCACCCAGCCCCTGGAGGGCCAAGTGATTTTCTTCTGTTTTTCTTTTTAAATGGCAGACTTCCTGGCCTAAGGTGTCTCTTTCCTGACTAAGAGCCTGCATTTGTGCCGCCAGGTCGTCCCTCTGCCTTTGAAAGGCACCAGCTTTCTGGCGTTCTTCATCAAACTCTGCCTGTGTATCCAGGTCTTTCAAAATCAGCTTGTTGCTCTCTGCCTTCACTCTATCTAGATGACTTTGCAGGGTGGCTACCTGCTCCGTGCATGCCCTGTTAAAGTCTAATTGTTGCTCCAGCTTTTTCTGGCTCTGCAGTAAGGAGTCCAAACTGTCTTGGTGCTCCTTCTGCAGGGCCAGAAATCTAGTATCCTGGTCAGCCTTTTCCTGTTGCAGTATATCCATGTCCTCTTTTATTTTAATGATATACTGCCTACTATCATTTTCTGACTCCTGGCTCCTCTGCAGCCTCTGCTCAGAAGAGTCCAGATCAGATTGGGCCTTCTGTAATGCCAGCAGTTGCCTACTCGCCAGATCTTGGCCTTCAGCACATTTGTCCTGCATGGCTCCCATATGTAAATATAAATATGCCGCTACCCTGGCAATCTTGTTGTGCTCATCCTTGGCCTTAGAGGACATATATAGTTCACTCAGGGCCACATGTAAGGGACCCTGGTCTCTCCATATATCTGACCCTGTTTCCGTGATCTGGGGTGCGATTGCTTGCAAGCAGACCGTCTGGTCCTGATGAGTCCACTCACCTCTCACGAATAACTTATGAAGAAGTGCTCTCTGGCTATTTTCATGTCTACTAAGGTTGTCATTCTAGAGATTTGAGTTCCTTCCTGACTTACAGAAGTTTGTATTTTATTTTTGCAAAACAGACCTTTTCCTTAGAGCGTTCTTTTGAGGAGTGCTTTACAGCGTAACACAGCGTGGTGATCCGACCGGATATGTGTATCTGGTGAGCTGGCACGCTGTATTAATCTGCACAAATGGTAGATCTAACCCAAACGTCCCGCTCGAGCCCCCAATTTGTAAGAGGATTCAATTCAACACTAAAGCTAAGTCAACGCCTAGTCTAGAATACTGAATGAAAACCCTTATTGATATATCCTTATGTCCAGTTCATGCATTCTGGATGACTACCCCTATATAACACCCCTCTCTTGGAATCCCCCTGACCCCGCTGAGCCAAGAAGTAGTTCTGTTTTGCAAGTTTAAAAGGTTTATTTGATAATTTAAACAATAGATATATATATATCACACTTTATAATAAATTAATAATTGAATATCACACTTAATCTGAGCAGTAATCAATAATGGATAGTCCGGCACTAGCACACTTCTTTATAATCAATGATGAGTGGTTATAGGATGGATAAGATAGCAACAATACTTTGATGGTTTCAAATGGATGCAATGTGGAATGAAATGCAGTACAGAAAATAACTTGATAGGATTTCAGCAAAAGACAATGTAATCACTTTTCTCTGGCAATCCCCTTCCCCCTTTATACAATGCAAGGAAATGGAAGGTAAGCACACAGTTCTCATAAATTCAATCAAATGTAATTCAGTTCACCCCAGCAAGCTTAGACTACAGAAGTTTGAAACACAGAACCAAAATGCTTTTATATGTGATAGCAATATATTGGAAAATGTGCTAAAATGATTTTAATTCCCTCTGGAGGTTCAGGATGAGTGGTATCTAGTTAATATTTGTCCAGGCTCACTCTAGCAATGATTCAGGGATGGTTCTTAAGAGGCGAACGAATTTTTAGCAAGGAAAGCAAGGAAGCTGCTGTTTTCACACGTGGAGAAATTTGCAAATCGCGGCAAATTCGCGAGTGCGTTTTTCGCGATTGCGGCAAAATTGTATGGAATAGGAATGCGGTTCTAGGTTCGTTGAAAAGCCAAGATTCCCAGCTTTCAGAGGAAAGTTACTGCAAGTTCCTAGCACAAACGGTTACGGAGTTATGAACGATTTTGTGAAGGTTGTTTTTCAGATTGGAAATGTTAAAGTTCAAAGCGACAGGTTACAGCTTGCAACTAGAAAATGACAGGTGACAGCTTTGCAAATGACAGGTGACAGTTAGGAGGCAGTTCTACTTAGATTAAAATAGCTTGGATTATATTATTTTAACTAAGAGATTGGTTCTGCACAGTTCTGCTAGGTACTCACAATATATATAGAAATAGAATGGGCCTCGCCACGGATCTGGTCAGGTTTTCTTCACTCGCCACGGACGGTCTCTGCGCACAGCGTCTGGGTCAGCTCTCTAGTTCTGCGAACAGTGGTCTGGTCTGGGTCTCTGGTTCTGATCAGGTTTGTGGGTCCGGATACAGCGGTCTCCGGTTACGCTGGTCTCTCTCTGGATACAACACTGCTCTCTGGCAAATGGCAAGAGTTCTTGCAAAGAATTCAAACAGCTCGCCTGGCTGTGATGATGGCAATGATTTGAGGCCTGCTAAAGAGGGATTTAGCTTGTAGTTGACCTCTCTGCTACAAATTCTGAAGTAAAGTCTTGGTCTCTGAAGGTGGATAGATTGAAGTCTCTATGTTGGCTCTCTGGAGGTTGATGGAGGTAAAGTATGGATTTTCCCGGCAGAGCGTCCCGCAGCAGATGGAATAGAATGTCCCTATCTGTCCTGACTGTCTGCTTTTATGTGTTTTGAAAATGGGTGGAGAGGCTAGCTTCCTAGGCCCTACCCCTCTCCACTTGTCATTGGCCACTTCATCCTCTTCCCCTTGATTGGGGGAATGAAATGAAGTGTCATCATGATGAGGTCTGTTTATGGTACAGAGAACCCACCCCTGTCAAATTACACACAATCTATATTTTGACCCAAAAGACATATTTGCACAGGTACACATTTGTTTAAAATTACATGCACCCATCACATATCACAGGAGGTATACCCTGTCCAAATCTGCTCTTCCTGGGAGCTTGCATTCAGAAATGGCAACATTTGCACTTTTTAACTGGTTTCGTAATATCGGACATTACCCCAAATTTATACACATGTGCGCAAGGAGTATGGACATTACTTGATGAAGTGTCAGATTTTTAACATGCATACATTTTAAGTAATACCCTCTTAACTGCTAGTGTGCCCCCAGATCATGCCACCGGTTCTAAAAACCTCTTAAAATGTGGGCAGAAAAATCACAAGAATCATGGTATCATTTAAATAATTATGACAAGTCCGTACTATGAGTTATTCATCTTTTTCTAAAACCATATTCTGGCTACAGGGGTGTGTCTTTTCAGGTCACATGGTACAGAAACCAGTCTTTCCACTTTCTTCAAGCTCAGCCTCTGTCTCAAGTTTCTCCCCCTCCCAGTTTCTGCCAAGAGGAAGCCATTTTTATTACCCCTGCAATAAACCATCTGCCTGGGTCCTATGTTTAGTCTCTAGCAGTCCCTTGGTAATTCAATCAGAGAAGTGTCATATCCCTTTTGGTGGGAGCAGCAAAAGGCAGGTAGGCCTGGGAACACAGCTGTTGTGCAAGTCTCAACTCCTGTCGGGGGTAGCTGGTAGGCAGAATTCAGTTCCTTAAGCCAGCCCCCAGCTAATGTCACTTTTAGTTACCCAGTTTTCTGCATTCAAATAAAACTAACCATTTTACATATGCAGCTAGAATGCTGATTCTAAGTTTAAAACTATGACATTTAAACAATTGCAACCTATGTGACACTCAAAAGTAGGTCACTCATTTCTTTTAAACATTTAGATTTTTAGTGTCTTTCAGTCCAAATTTACTTAAACTGCTGAAATCCACAGCACAGCCAGTCTTGTTATAAACCTTCAATTCACTTCAGAATATAACTTTACATTGTATCCACCCCTCAGTAAGTCTTTCTTTGGCCTGCTTTGGGTTCATTTATTCAAAAAAAAGTCTGGTGTTGTTTTAAAACGCCGGCTTTCTGATAGTGGTGAGTACTGGTAATGCACCCATTTTTGGGATTTAAGAAAATGAATTCCCCACAATTCTAGGTTGCTTTTGGCAATCAGCATTGCCATTCCCAATGGTTTCAGGCTACTGTGTGGGTAGTCCAATGGTGGTTTTAGGCAGTGCCCTCTGTGACCATAACATCGGCAAAATGGGTGGCAGCCTATTCTTCATGCACTTCCCTGGGCATTTTCTGGGAAGCTCTGGCCATCATGATGTTTTCAATGCCAGTACTGCACAGTTTTTGAGATAGGGCTCGGATGCATGGGTAAAAACATCCCACAAGATGAAGATACCTGCATCATGGACCGGGATACCTGTGAATCCTCCATCAAGAAGGACCCATACAGATGCATTCAGGGATGTAGTTATAGCAAACTACGTGAAAACTTTAAGGATTAAGAGAAACACACACAGAGACGACTTTGAACTAAACGATCACTTGGACAGCACAGCACATTGGGGAAATAACATTTAGTATCAGCATATGAAAGAAGTTGGAAGACGAGGTTCAGAGGGGGAATGTTTTGTTTGTGCACTCCTACCATACAGCATGGGGAAGTCCAAGATCTTTGTAGCGGTAGAAATGGATGTTCCGACAGTGCACTGTCTTTCACATGTAGCAATGTGCAAAACCAGAGGCCAGTTCATGGGTAGTGACGCCTCACCGAAATGGGCAACTGAAGCAACCTACTGAAATGAAGATGATTATGTCCAGGACATAAAGACAAGAAACAATGGAAAGACAATACACATTGTGATCAGATGTGAAAAGCCTGGAGTTAAAGGAGCAGAGATTAGAAGAGAAGCAAATTAAAAAAATGAACGTCCAAGGAAAAACTCCAGAAGATGCTCGAAGTTGGAAAAACAGAGGCCAGATGCAGATTTGGGGAACAGTGCTTTCATCAAATGAATGGGAGAAATGAGTAGTGATTTGCAGGGCATGGATGGCAAAGCTTGCAAAACTACTGACATGGGTCGAAGACAGAGGAGGACCCTTGCAGGTAGTGCCACTGGAAAGCCTAAAACTGTGCTTCAGGACTAATGGCACAACAAAGATGGGAGAGAATCAGAACTGTGGATGCATTTTTGATACTCCAGGAATGGAGCATGGAACTGCAGTAATTATGGATCATTATTGGGCATGTGGATCAAATGCATACATCAGACCCCACCTGCATGCTGAAAATCCTACCCACAGGTCTACTTATGATTGCCTTAGGGTGGCGGATCGTGCCTCGCATGTTCTTCCCCATTTTTTGTGTTTCAACCCCTTCCTAGCCCTCAGTGCAGGCCATGCCCATGCTCTGCTCGAGTCTCGCACAAGACCCTCGACGGCTCACACAGACGTGCGGAAACAGCACTAAATCCACGCAAGTCCAGGCAAAGTACCGTGCATTCGGTTCCATGATTCAATGAAGGTGGATTTACACAGTTACGCCCACAAGTACCCTATTTTCATCACAGATAATTCCATGAATCGGCCCTAAACGTCTAAGTGTTTTGAAAGGTGGGATTCTGGTGGACTGGAAGGAAGCCGGTAATGGTGGCAGATCTGTCTGGTAGTTTCAGGCAGACAGCCTACTGTTTGGTGGGGCAATCAGAGTCACTGGATCACCAGGAGAGATTGGGTTAGCTCTTGAAGTTTTGGGAGCGTAGTTAAAAGACCACATCAGTGTCATATTCTCTTTGTGCATTTTGTTCAGATCTCGTAATAGCAGTTTACAGGCCAAGCACACTTTTGTTTCAGAGGAATTTGATTAGATTTTGGTATTCTTTCTCACCAGTGCTGGAACCTATTGGACTGTAGTTGCCTCTTTGTATTTTTTGTGTTTATACGTTCCCACTTTGTCATCTTTCCCTTTTATCCTTGCCGTTTCGCATTAGAAAAGCAGTTATTTGTCCTTTCCCCTGTGCCTGTACCCCTTGGTGTCACACAGACATTAAAAAAACACACACGCAGTTCTCCCTTGTACTTTTAACCCTATTTGGCTATGTGTGTCACCCATTAAGACTTGTGAACTGTTCAATTTGTTCCCTTACCTTGAACTAAATAACAGAACACATTTAAAATCAAAATAATAAAACAATAAACCAAAGTTCTCTCCTTTATTCCAATTAGTATGCGAAAGCTAACAAAAAAAAAAAAAACTTCCCATTTGTGTGCTAGCAAAACCTGCACAAATGCCGCTTGTCTTTTTTGTTAGTGTGCTAGTCCTTCGTACACAAAATAGAATTGAAATGATGAAGTGGCAGGTGAGGGTCGGCTTGGAGGATGAATAGGAGCTGACTTCTTCTTGGACCTGGATATTGATTGCCAGATGGAGGCGTGGGAGGAGAATGGCGGGCCTCTCTGCTTTGCAACATTCACTGCACATCACCTGTACCCCACTGAAACAGTAACGTATCAGTGGAATATAGTGGTTTTCAACATCCATTACATACCTCTATCATACCTCTCGCTGTTGTACTCACAGTAATGCATTCTGTGGTAGTAGCATCAGGTAAGAGAACCTTAGAATGATAGGTTTAGGATGCCCTTCAGCAGCTGGGTTCTGTAAAGCGTGCGCCTGATGTTATCTTCCACGAATTATGCAATCATTCACCGTTATGTTTATTTACCCTCTACATGGTTCTTCATATTGATCAAGAACTGGACATTATTTAATTATCCCCACTTTCTTTTTTCAACCACATTGTTGCCACGCTACATTCACATTGCAAGCAACCATGCACAGACATTGGGTAATAGCGAGTAAATAATAACGGCGTGACGTCATGTCACTGCCGCTGGGGTCGACACCGCACATTGCATTTCAACCGCGAAAATAAATCTATTCATACAGGCGACAACTTTGATGTTGGAGCAATAGCTGACTAGGTGCCTGAGGGATTTCTCACGCCACTACATAAGGAGTGAGTGCTTGTTAAATTATCACACACGGCCTTGTCTTGAAGCACACCCAGGAGTTTAGGAGTATTGATTTTCGTCGATATTTTGTTTTTTGGAAGCCAAGGGGCTATTTTACTGTTTGTAATATCTTCACAAACTCACTTCTTTGATGCTCTATTGTTTTTTTGCAATAAACTGTGTTTCACTTGGCTGTGCCAAATACGTGTTACAGTGTAACCGTTTGACTGTTTCAGTTAAAATGTTGAGCCTAACAAAACCAACACATCCAGGTTCTGTTTCTCAGTAGGAATGCATTGTATCAATACATGAGACAAACGTAATGTTCAACCGTTAGCTTTTCATTCAACTGACTTTCACCTATTTCTAAATCAGTAAACAGATTGATTTTGGGGAGCTGAATTACTAGGAAGAAGCCATATAGTGTTGCTCTTCTTTGTTCTGTTATCTTTCATGGTAGAATGTAAGATTAGGCAGCCAGATATTCAGTTTATTTGTATATTTTTTCCGTTTTTATATGAGTCATTGCAGAATTGGTCCCTGTGTAAGGACTTTGAATGGTCCGAAATGCATTGGGCTTCTGTTATTCCCAACCGTGTATCCTAATTAAACGAGAATACTTAAAAAAAAAATGCAAAAAAAAAAAATAATATATATATATATATATATACTCGTCTTATGTCATACATATGGTATTACCAATATGCTGATACAAGCAAGGTAGGGTATGATTTACCAGCAACCACATTCAAGGGACCAGTCTGTGCTAGGGTATTTCGCCTGGCTTAATAGTGATTATTTAGAAACTGTCTGGGACACTAGCTTACTGTCATGGTCAAAATATAGGAAGTAGCCTTATGAACTAGATACATTCTATTGATAACATTTTACAGGTGGTGTCTGCTTACGGTAGTAACTATGGCTTCTGTATTGAAAGTGTGGTTTGCCTGACTTGGAAGAGTTTTGGCAGACACTAAAGAAGAGGAGAGGGGATCAATCTAATCTAGGGTTAGCCACAACCACAGGGTGAGGCGATGGAGGAGGAGCTAGTGCTCCATCCAGTCCTCTGTCCAACAAGGACATCCACAGGCTCAAAACCTGCCTCTCGCTGCTCTAGTCTTGGATGTCTAGTGTGTACTCAAAGCTCCACCCCTCCAAGACCAAATTCCTCCTCCTCAACAACAAAACAGAGCACCCAGATATACAGACCTGGCTATCAATCATGAACCTTGAGGGCTTTACACCCGAGCTCACCTCCGGCACCAAGTACCTCGGGTTCCACATAGACAAACAGCTCTCCTTCAAGACAAACATAGCTAAGAAAAATCAGACAGCTTGGTATCACCTCTCCCTCCTGTGGAAAGTAAGCCCTTCCTGGCTACGGACAGCTGTTGATCCATCATTCAAGCACTGGTACTTTCCCACAAGGATATGATATTATATGATAGGTTATTTATAAAGCGCTTAATGCCCAAAGGTTTCTAAGCATGGAACCAGGGATCAAACCTGTGTGGCTCTGTGCTGTCTTGCTTCCAAGGTGAGCATGTTGCCACTGAGATATCCTCCCAAGACAAGGATGGGGGCAATGCCCTACTCAAGGCCTCCTGTTGTTCTCCCTCGTGCCACAAAGAAGTGTCCTACATGCTGCCGCACGACTCAAGGGTCTACACAGATACGACTAGATCACCCCGGCCGTTATCAACCTTCACTGGCTCGCACTGCATGCACAAATCATCTTCAAGTTTTGCTGCATCATCAATAAGGCAGTCGCCCTCAAGTCACACAGCTATCCTGAGGAGAAACTCAGCATCTCCGGTGGACAGTGCACCACCAGCAGCCAGGACACTTGCAGACTTGAAATCTGCTGCTGCTAAAACGAAAGAACCAGAAAACATGTCTTCTCTGTCTATGCCTCAAGACTATGGAACCTCCCGCAGTCAGCATCAGACTTGCCCCCACGATCCTACTACAATTTAGAAAAGAACTCAAGACTCACCTCTTCAAGAATCCATCTCTTCAAGGAGTCTCTCCTCCTCAACACCTAGGTCATCACGCTGCCCCCGTGCCACCAGACTTGCTAGACGCCATCTGCCCTTCTCCTACCCGCCGTCCTGTACAGTTGTACCCCTCCTCTTTGTTCCTCTGTATCCTACCCCCCCCCCGCTGTATATCTGGTATGTTGTTACCTCTGAAAAGCACTCTGGTATGCATCTACACAGTTTATGCCTCTGTAAAGCGCTCAGTTGCTTCTTGAAGCTAGGTCATTGCATAAGGTGGACTGGAGGGCGGGGGGCTTGTGTTGCGAGCCCTTGTGCCAGAGTTTGTGTCCATTACAGGAGGAGACATTATGGTAATACATGACATAATGCAGGAAAATGGTAATATAGTTGATCCACTAAAGTTGCTGGTGGACAATACCTTAACCACTTCAGTGTTGGATAGGAGATGACTGAGGTTGTAATGCAGGTCAAGGGTGATGCAATGATCTTGGGCTTCCCTGAAACAGTTGAGATGGTGCAAGTGGTGATAGAAGAGAAGACAGAAGGGAAAACAGTGGATGAGCCTGAGTTACATCTCTAGCATATCATTTAGGACAAGGAAGAGAATGATGCCTCTTCATCTTTGCCTGCCATATACCATGGAGTCGACGATCAGTCCAGGGGGCATGTGCTGTGCTTCATGGTGTGCTGATGTGCATTGCGCAGGTGCCAATGCTTCTGTCATGCCAATGCTACTCGTGATGCTGACCGAACCCCAAGTCACAACCTTCATGGTTGGCTCCACCAGGTCTGCTGCTGCTGCTGTTGGCCTGCAGCCAGCCTGCACACAGTGTAACAGCAGGGCAGGTGCTATCAATAAAGGCAAGGCAGTAATTCTTCCTCCCCCCTTCTTTCCCTCTTCTAACTCCTCTCTCCCCACTCCCATTTCACTCTCTCTCCCTTCTATTTTTCACTCGTTCTATTCTTCTCTGGTCCCCCATCACCACTCCTACTCCCACTCCACTTCCCCTCCCCCTCAGTTAATTGCTCCTTGCACTGTTTTGTTGTCGAATGATTCACAATCTAATTTTTGCTCCCAATGTTTGTTGTTGTTCACTGTATGAGTTGTTCCAATGTACTGTGCCTTGATGTAAGGCGCTCTATAAATAAACAAATCAATCAATCAATCAATCAATTAGCGTGGAGGTGTTAATGCAGCATTTTGCAGCTGTAACATTTCCAGTACAGGGAACAAGTGCCCAACCTTGCCTAGTGATAGCTAAGGCCCTGCATAGGAGTGGGGCTTAATTAGGTGTACAAAACCCAATAACAAATGTATACCGCATGCTGACTCTGGGCCTGAAGAGTGCCCACCTTCCAATGGCCTGGGATCACTTCGGAGGATGGGAAAAGGACAAGTGGAATTTCTACCTTGGGCGTCACAAGGACAGTTATGAAATATTTAGGGGGTACTCGACAACTGTGTGAGAGGGCCACAATAAACTGCAGAAGCTTAGTTGCTTAGTTGCACCGGCCTCTGTAGAGTTGAAAAGGAAGTCATCCAAGTAAAGAAAGGAGTTACAGAGTTAATCGAAATGAAATGAGATAAATCAGTGTGGAATGAAATGAATGGACCAAATGCTAGCCCACACGATTGCTATCTGTGAGCATGTGTTGCTGGGAAATTGCTATAAAATCTTCAAATAAGAGACATCCAAGTAATCATAGTTGTCTTGTTCTTACTGTGCATATATGGGTTTTTCATTTTAGTGAAATTCTGCCAACTAGGAATTGCCCACCTTCGTTGCTTAATCTTCTGTCATAGATGAACAAATGCACCGTGTGTATTGCACATGGTGAAAGGTGAAATAATATCACACCACCACTGAAGTCGATGCCATTATTATATAGGCAACATACATGTTTCATTTCTTTTTTTTTGTGAGGGGAATTTTTAAAATCAACTTCATTAAATCTCCTTGTGCTTGAATTAAACACAAGAAAATAATGTTTGCTTCTTTCTTTCTTTCTTTCTTTCTTTCTTTCTTTCTTTCTTTCTTTCTTTCTTTCTTTCTTTCTTTCTTTCTTTCTTTCTTTCTTTCTTTCTTTCTTTCTTTCTTTCTTTCTTCCTTTCTAGACCAGACCCGAAGGTATCAGGGCATGAAGGCAAGAATACTTAAGGCTCACAAGATACTACTTACATATTACAAGGTTACACAGTCAATACATCACAAATTAATACAAATACAGCAGGTGGTACATATGCATTACAAGTAAGGGGTCGGTACAGTAGGTAGTATGTGTGCAATACAAGTAGGGGGTCAGACTAGTAGGTCAAAGGTCCAGTTTGGTTACTAGGTCAACTGACTAGAAAAGCTAGGCTATAGGTCATTAACTTTGAGCCACTTGATCATATTTACTCTAAAGAGTGGGTATGATTGGTCCGTTCTTAAAGTAGGTGGGAGGGAGTTCCATAGTTCGGCAGCTTTGACAGGGAAACTGTTTCCACCTGTTGTGGTCATTTTGAAGGGGGGAACTGATAGGCAGTTCATGTAGGCTGCTCTCGTAGGTCTGTTAGGTAGTTTGGGGCTAAGTTATTAAGGCATTTGAATGTTAGAGATGCAGTTTTAAGTTTAATTTTGTCAACCGTGGAGAGCCAGTTAGATTGTCTTCTGGTTGCTGATATAATTTCTCTTTTGGAGATTCCAAGTGCCGCTCTAAGGGCATTATTTGACAGTATTTGAATTTTTTGAGTGGTGTATTTATTGGACCCCAAATAGAGGGCGTTGCAATTATCCAGTTTGGACAGCACAAGTGCTCTTGCCAGCGTGGTGCAACTGTTTGTAGAGAGGTAAGGTCTAGCTGATCTGATCAGTTTACAAGTGTAGGCTGTGGAAGATGAAGTAATAATAAGTCCTTGTCACTCCTCTGTCAGCTTAATCTATCATAAATGATCTCCAGAATGTGGCAAAATTAGTTTAAACCATAAACTTAATAAGTTCTAAGTCTCTGCCAACAAAAGAGTTCACAAATCTTATTCTTAAATATCCAATCCAACTCGAAAAGAACATAATGGGCCTCGTTACAACCCTGGCGGTAGAGTGATAACGGCGCCAGTAGTGCTGCCAGCACCATTATCACTCTACCGCGACATTACGAGTTCTGCTCGCGGGGCCGCTCTTCACACCTGGTCAGACCAGATGTGCAGAGCGGCATCCGCTAGCAGAACAGGATGGTATCAACGGTCCCGTTATGAACGGGTCTGTTGTTACCATCCTCCCTATTCCCATTGAGCCCTATGGGGGCTCAAATGGGAATGGGGACGTACCAGGTCTGGGTCCCGTGAATGGGAATTACCGGGTCTGCAAAGGTCAGACTGGCCCAGTTATTCCCATTTTGCTGAACCTGGACCCGAGTTTGGGGGTAGCCATGCCAGTAAAAATGGCATGGCTACCTCCAACCTCGTAGTGAGGCCCAATGAATAGGTTATCCAGGGCATACCCAAAGTCTGAACACATCTTTGGTCTTCCGGATTTCACACTGTCTCTTAAGTCCTCTCAGATGTTTCACGATTCTCAGGTTCCTCTCCTGAGGTTCCACCTTAGCCAATGGAGCTTTTAAATTGCTTTTCCAGCACTGCTCCTAGATGCATTTATTGTGGATCTCCCCACCCACTGATACTTCTGATTATCAGCCGGTCTCTCTTAGACCTTTGGTTCAGATTATAAACTTTTACCATTTCAGGTTTGTTTCCCAGACCACAGGTTTTCTCAACATTCACTTTGGGTCTCTTCCAGACCTTGGTTCTCCCAGCATTCACTTTAGCTTTTTACTTGACCTTGAGATTCTCACATTTACTTCCAGACAAAATGGGTATCCCTCCCCCTGCATTCAGGGTCCTCCTTTTTAGACATACAATGTAATTTACCTTACTGCCACCAGTCTCTCATCTTAGAAGTCTTGCAGAAGTCTCTTTTCTCTAGGCATCCTTCGTGTTTCTCTGCTGGCCCATGGAACATCTATATTAGCCCATTCTTCCATTAAGCATACACCATTGAGGGCTGGGTTTCCGGCGCACCCTTGTTCAGATTAACTGATATGCCACTGCTAAAAAGTGCACAAGCTCATCCCTTGTAGTGCTTTTCGATATATCCAGAGAACATGAGAACGTCTATCGGCTTTCTCCCAATCTCCTTCCTTTTCAGGTCTACCAATTCCCTTTTATAGTCCCTCAGAGGTTTTACTAATTGTCTCGGCCATTGAGATTTACTGGGGACTCTGTTGGATTGCCTTCAGAGTTTTGGACTTGTTTCTGTTGTGCATTTCTTTTAACAGATTCAAATCAATATAATTAAGTCTCTTTGCATCAGTCAATTATTTTCATCTCCTCTGCTTCTATATATGCAGCTGGTGATGTCACAGCCATCTTGGAGTTTGGTCTGTGTTTGTAAATATGCAGTAATCCTCAGTTGAAAGAAAGTGACACTGATAGTCAAGCTGCATCTTCTTCCAAACGCAGGGATCCATTATTTGTTGAGTTAAGGGACGTCTTTCCTCATGAGACCTGGATTTTGTGCTTGCATTTATAAATGCAGTACTGGACTTTCAAGGTCTTGTGAGTGTGCTACCAGACAGGATCATTCTCTGAAGGCCTTTTAGTAACGTCTCATCCATATCAAGTCTGGTTGCTAGGGAGTTATGCTCATACAATAATAGTTGAGGGCATGTAAAAGGGAGGGGAGTGTATTATTCCCTGATAAGATTACCCTTCTCTACTGGTATGTTTTATTGATGGCTGTTTAGGACCTTTGAGGATGTAATAACATGCCATGGCCAGATCATATACCCCCAACCCTCTGGTAGGTACATCAGGTAGCAGACAAACAAACCCAGTCCTTGGGTGCTTACTCCATATTGAAAGAGAATGGGGAATTAACCTAACTTTCAACATAGAACACCTGTAATAATTCTGTTAAGTTATAGTAAGAATGTTGGACACATTTTTAAAAGTGCTGCCACTACCACTCTGTCAATCACTGCAGCTATGGTACAACAGCATCAACATGTTCTGCTGTAACAGTAAGAAATGGTTGGCATGGTGACTCACGACAGGTGGAGAAATTGCTGCAGTAGAGGCATGTTGAATTCCTCCTAGTCCTGTGCATGTGCTTGAATCATATAGAACTGTAAAGATGTTGTAGTGTAGGAGTAGGGGCTCTGAATGCACATGTAGCTCAACATTCTGAAAGCACATGTAGCTTGTCATTTTAGTATGCAAATGTTAGCGTGGGTTTGAACTACAATAGAGAATCAGGGGAAGACTAATTTATGGAATCAAGAAAATTAGTCTCAGGCAGAATCATGTTTGCCACTGCACAAGGTACGTGGGTCCTGTGTCTGCTGGGCCTAGAGACACAAACTACTCCTCACTGATGAGGCCCAAAAAGGCTGCAACATGTTTAGGGATTTTTGTGGAGAAGGGATGTGACCAAGCAGTTCACAGTGGACTGCCCCTTTTGGGGTGGGACAAGCCTCATTTGCATATGGTCTTTCCCCTTTTGTAATGGATTAGCAGGCGAAGAACAATGGTCTGGAGAGTAACCCAGAGCAATGCCAGATGTCATGATTAATTCCAAACCTTCCAACTATCACCTCTTTTGTTTTGTGTAAGTCACCCCGAGTGTTACGGGTATGCCCAGACGTGGGTCTGGTGCCTGCTGGGCCCAGAGACCCAAGCTACTCTGAACTTGTGAGGTCCAATACAAATGAAACATGTTTCTGGATGCTTGTGGTCTCGTGTAGAAGGGATGTGACCAAGCAGTTCACAGTGGACTGCCCCTTTTGGGGTGGGACAAGCCTGATTTGCATATGGTCTTTCCCCTTTTGTAATGGATTAGCAGGCGAAGAACAATGGCCTGGAGAGTTACCCAGAGCAATGCCAAAGGTCATGATTAATTCCAAACCTTCCAACTATCACCTCTTTTGTTTTGTGTAAGTCACCCCGAGTGTTACGGGTATGCCCAGACGTGGGTCTGGTGCCTGCTGGGCCCAGAGACCCAAGCTACTCTGAACTTGTGAGGTCCAATACAAATGAAACATGTTTCTGGATGCTTGTGGTCTAGTGTAGAAGGGATGTGACCAAGCAGTTCACAGTGGACTGCCCCTTTTGGGGTGGGACAAGCCTGATTTGCATATGGTCTTTCCCCTTTTGTAATGGATTAGCAGGCGAAGAACAATGGCCTGGAGAGTTACCCAGAGCAATGGCAAAGGTCATGATTAATTCCAAACCTTCCAACTATTACCTCTTTTGTTTTGCATAAGTCACCTCGAGTGGGACGGGTAAGGCCAGACGTGTGTCCTGTTCCTGCTGGGCCTAGAGACCCAAGCTACTCCTCACTGATGAGGCCCAAAAAGGCTGAAAAATGCTTGGGGATGCTTGTTGTCTCGTGCACAAGGGATGTGACAAAGCAGTTTGGGCTGGACTGCCCCTTTTGTGGTGGAAACAAGCCTGATTTGCAAATAGTCTTTCCCCTTTTTGTGATGGCTTTGCAGGTGAAGAACGATGGTCTGGAGGGTTGCCCAGATCAAAGGCAGAGGCCAGAATAAATTCCAAACCTTCCAGCTATCACTTTTTTGTTTTGGTATTGTTCCCAGAATTTCCCTGGCACACATTGTGTTGCAAAGTGTACGTGGGAAGATGCTGTTAATGTATGTCTGGTCGTATGAAGAAATTCCATGCGTTGGACTTGCTTTCTGTATAAAATGTATCTGTTTATAATATTATGGCCACAACACTGCTTTGGTTGTGACAATGTTGGTGCAGTATCTGCCACATGCTGATCATGTGTACTTTCAGCTCTGATATGACATATTTGGAAGAATGATACAAAGACTGAAGAGTACTTTCTCCTTCCCTCATACCTATTTAACTATGAGGTTGTCTCCTCCCTCTTTGCTTTCCTCAACCTCATTATCATTACTGGTGATGGAAAGTGGAGGGGACCAGACATGTGCAATACCCTTCACCTTTTCATTTGTTTCTCTCAGCTTACTAGTAGATAAAATGTGTAACTCTGTTCCCTGTTCTTTACAATGTGGGGTGTAATCAATGGCCACAAAACCAACAGTATTGAAGGGCCATGTGAAAAAGGCCTACTTGTCATTACCAAAGGAAAAACAGCATTTTACTTCACAAAGACAGAAGAAATTCAAAGGCCCTTTTCACATGAAAAACAGGATTTTTAAACACTCACACCAAAACAGCTTTGCATGTGTATTTGCAAGTTAAAGCAAGACATAAGACAAATGTTCCCCTGCCAACATAAATATGTCAGGGAAAAGACATGGCACATGTAAACAAGATGTAATGTATATTATGCTTCACATGTAAAATACCGGCAACACATGAAAAGTAAAACTTTTTTCCATGGGACACATGAAGATTTCATTTAGTCCCAAGGGAGACCATTTTGGCTTGTTGGTGAGCAAACTTCACAAAGAACTCTCCCACTGCAAGCCTGGCTTTTACATCCCCCCAGATATTTACAACTGCGATAAAGTGTGTGCTGCTAAGGGTATCAAAAACCAAGTGTCTGCCAGACTTGAGTCTCTGAATGCTCAACTCGGGCAGGGCAAATGGCACAAGCCGGTGAATCCCAGGTATTTATGAGCTGCAACCAACTTCAAACAAGCAAGCTTAAAGAGACTGTGGCACCTGGCAAATGGACTGGATTAAGGAAAGCTCATATTTGAACATATGAATATTTCATTTGATTAAGTAGACTGTCACAGTCGTTGCTTTTTCCCAGAAGCCACAAGTTGCAATGATTACATGTATGTTTCATTTTTTAAATAATTTCAAGCTGATTTTGGTGATATAAAAGTCATCCACCTGCGACTCAGGGAACTGTAAAGGCCATCTAAAATGGGTCTCTGGCTGATTTGAAAATGTTCAGAATTTAAGAGTTGGTGAGCTGGTGGAGGGTACAATTAGGAATATGGGTAATGAATTAAATGTTCCTCACTATTATCCTTTTTGTAAATATGGGAGAAAATGGCTAAACGGCCGTGCCACATTGTCAGGATCTGGCTGTTGTTTTATAAAATTCCCCATGATTAGCTGCAGTGGAATATATATATATATATATATATATATATATATATATATATATATATATATATATACTTATGGCAGTTGCTATTAAATCACAAAGTGTTGACACATAACTAGTTTTTGCCAACAATTTGGCACAATAACACATGGGAATTGCAAATGGGCATATATCTGTTGCAGGCTCTTCAACCAATCCTTAGATAGAGGCTGGATTTGGGAGGCGAGAGACGGGTAACTGTCCAATCTTATTTGTGACATCTCTTGCAGGGTATTCCCCAAGACTGTAAACTTGATGGCATCATCGCTGCTATGTAAAGTGGATGCACTATGAGGAAGGGACAGAGCTGCTTACCATCAGACATCTGCATCTGGGTGGAGATGTTGTTTGCTAAGGAGGCCTAGAAAAGCTTACTGGACTATTTGGTGAAGAGAGTTGGGGACCATCCTTGAGAGTGGAGTGACCAGTACCCTGCACTTTCCTTAGAGAGGGTCTTGACATGCAAGTGGCTTTCCTGAACTTTAAATAGAGGTTTTCTATGAAAGTAGAATTGGACCTTTTGCAACCAAAAGGTGGGGAATCTGCTGGCCATAAATCATTTGCCTTTACAGGGGGGGAGTGTGGGGGGAGGAGGTGCAAACTGCGTAGATCCTTAGCCTATTTAACAAACAAATATTAATTTAATGAATTCCCCTTGGCAGAACATCAGGGGGTGATTTTTGTTAAAATTCAAAATTAACAAAGTTAACAAGTGTGCGCTGCGAATCGATAGGCTGTGATTTAATTGAGTAATCCTATTGGTCCAGCATCCCCAACACAGGCCTTTAGGTGGAGGGGGTCTGAAATCCAAAATTCCCAAATCATCACAATTCTTATTGTCCAGCTTCCCCAAGACAGGCATTTAAGTGAAGAGGGGGAGAGTGGGCGGGGGGCGGCCTGAAATCCCAAATTCTCAAATCATCCACATTTTTATCCTCCAGCTTTCCCAACACAGGCCTTTAAATGGAGGGGGGTCTGGGGTGAGGAAGGATAGCACCGGGTCAACTTTTTTGTCTTGGAAGAAAGACAACACAGCACCACACAGGTTGTAATCCTGATTGTGTGCTTAGAAACCACAATGCTGCTATTAACTACATCCCACATTCTTAAATCATCACATTCTTACTGTCCAGCTTTCCTTAGAGAAGGGGCTCAATGTCCTGCATTTCTTGGCCACTGGGTCATTTCAGCGGACTACTGCCATAGTGGGGGAGTCTCAGAGGCCACGCAGTCACGCTGCCTACACCAGGTGTTGGCAATCATGACTGCGTGCCCCTCAGTCCGCAGGCACATATACATGCCCAGAACACCCACAGAAAGGCAGGCCGTTGTCCAGGACTTTTACAGGGTGGCACACTTCCCCAAAGTGCTTGGTGCCACAGATTGCACCCATGTGGCCCTACGTCCACCTAGGGCCACTGAGCACATCTACCGAAACTGCAAGCACTGGCATTCCATCAATGTGCAGGTGGTATGCGATGCCAAGGGAATCTTCACCTCTGTCTATGCAAACACCCTGGCTCCACCCATGACAGTTTCATATACAGAATGTCTGCCCTGAGCCGGGCCCTGGAAGCTAGGCAGCATGGCGACACATGGCTCCTAGGTGAGTACAAATGCCCGTGCACATGCATGCATGTCACACACAGACAAATACACAAACCCCAATAATCAATACCATTATCACCTCTCCAGGGGACAGTGCCTACCCTCTGAGCAACCACATGATGACACCAATCCGGAATCCCACCACACCACCCCAGGTAAGATACAACTCTGCCCATATTGCAACCAGGGCCATAGTGGAGCGCACATTCAGAGTGCTCAAGTCACGCTTCTGCTCCCTGTGACCGCTCTGGCGGCAATCTACTCCATGCACACCCAGTAGTGTGCAGGATCATTGTGGCAGCATGTGTCCTGCACAATGTTGCAACACTGCAGGGCGTACCGGTGGACATGGTGGTGCTCCCACATCCCCAACCACAGGCACAGGCACTGCCCATGGGAGGGGATAGGGCAAGTGGCGAGGCAGCCCGGACCCAGCTTGCGGCCACATTTTTCACCTAAACTCCCACCCCTGCGGAGTGCACACAGGCCTGGCACATACCAGGTGACAATTGATTATGACAAAGAGACAGTCAACTGTCACAACCTTACCACCCTGAGAATGTTGCCATGGTAGTGCCACATTGTGTGCATCCCTAGCTACTTAACCCTAACCAATCCTGTGTGACCAAAAGGTACACATGCAAGGTGTGTATCACACAGACTTGCAAAACAGGCCATGACAATCACTGGTATGTCACACAAAGCCATCAAAACCACAACATGACGTGGCAAGCAATAGCAAAACACCAACACAATAACAATAATGTACACATTGACGTTTCAAAAATGCAAAGTGGCGTCAGACAATGATGCCTGACATGGAATCAGATGAAATGACTGACCAACAACCTCCCACACAAAGCAAGTCATACCCAAATGCATACCAACAGTTGTAGCTTGAACATAACAATGAATGCCTGTTCACATGCACATTGCAAAATAAACACTGCATAATACGTGTGTTGTGTCCATCTCCTGCAACACACTGCTCAGCACACAGCATAGTGACCGGTCATTGTGTGTGATACACACCCTGAGCCTCACATGAAAATGACAAACTAAATAAAAAAAAACAAATCACGCATGTACAGGATCCACAAATGGTCATAGATCATGTGCTGCAGGGACACAGTGGTCCCCAGAAGGCTAACTGTGTGCACATGTGGACATGGAAGGGTGGTTGTACATGTTGTGGATCGTAATGTGAGTGTGTGTGTCAGTAGGGACATGCCCTCAATACATGCATGTGCAATCAAGTGACCATCAGTGTCCTCATCACATGTGAACATTGGCCATGTGTACACCCCAGCATGTCAAACCAGCCTCACACCTGAAAGGTAAACACAACACATGAACAGCCATTGTGCAGCAAAATACATCATGTACATAGGATACCACAATTACAATGTCAGGGTGCCCATCACACTGTGGGGCAAGGCAACTGTCCAACAACAAAATACCCCCTCCCTCACATATCACCATGACCCACTGAAAAACTGTGCATGGGGTATGTAGCCTTCATCCTTGAAGTTCACCTGGCCACAGGATCACCCTTCCCCTTTGTCTCCATCTTCCACCTTGCGTGCAAAAAGTGGTCAGCACCTTCAGAGGCCACCTTGACTAGAAAAAACAACAAATCAAAGAGAACTCAAAGCAGGGCAACACATAAGCCAAGCAAAAAGCCTGCAGGCAGCAAAACAAACCAGAAGAGCCTCCAGTAGATGACTTGAAGTAGCAGTAAGTCACAAAGCCCAAGTACTAGCACAATGATGGAACAACCAAGGTAGCACAGTAAAACAATGTCACAACAGGATGTGTACCATGTGTGGCACATAATATCGAATGACGCACCACAAACTGATGTGTACTGTCACAGCTCCCGTGTACAGGCACAGGAGTGGCACGAACCAACCACCCCCACCGTGGTCTGGGTGCCTGCAAGGTCAAACTCACACAGGCCTCTGAGATCCTGGTGGGGAAGGAGGGTCAGGGATATGCAGTCGGGACAGGCATTGGTATACTGGATAACCAGAATGAGGGGCAGGAGAGGGGAGTAGGATTGACAAGGGAAATTAGGGAATGTACAAAAACATAATAATCCCATTAACACATACACAATCAGACCAAACGTGTACATCATGCACATAGTACCAAATTACTCAAATTGAAGTCAAAGCGAAACTTACCTCTGGGGTGAGTGCTGGCCTTCTGCCTGCACACTCTCAGGTCCGGTAACATGAGCAGTTCAATGCTGCAAAGAGAGCCAGAGTCAATAATCTGTGCATGCCCATAACACACACACACCACCATGCATGCCCCAAAGTAACAAGATACTCTACAAACTATCTGGTGTGGTGCTTCGAACCCATACATAATATTCCCCCCGTGATGGTACATACACAGTCAATGCAGTAAGTAAAGCGCTGGTGTGTGCGTGGCAAATGTAAGACCAATGTGTCAAGATTCACACAACATCCAATGTACCCTGGGTAAGCATCCAGACGCATTTAGCAAGGTACAACTTCAGTACAAGTCGTGTTCCAGCATAACCTAAATAAAGTAGGTAGTGCATGTGGCAAATCAAACCTGTAAATGAAATGCACTGAACACAAGTCTATCCCTCGCTGTCTGTCCCTGTGAGCTGCTTCTTTCCCTGTCTTGGAACGCTACATGACTAATAAAACTGACTCAATGGACCATGTTGGAACCGGAGGATATGTGCCGCTGCCCCTGCATGTGCCCCTGCATGTGCCCCTGACAACTTTCCCATCAACTACCCATTACTCCACCAACGCATCTTAGCTGTACTGTACGCTTCAACACCAATATCTGTCCAAGGTCACCGTCAGTGGTGCTACTTAGCATGCATGTGCAACTGTCCTGGTGGACGGTTGGCTGTGGTGTTGCCCCCTTGTGCTGCTCAACTTTCCTGGAGTTCCTTGACACACGTCAGCTTCTGTATGATGTATGAGCGCAATCCCTGTGGCTCTGCCCACACACACATGTGCATGTCTGCACCACCGAACGTGGCCAGCTTCCAGACATCCAATGGGCCATGTCTACTGGGAAAGGTGGTCTGGAGGCTCATCCCCCTGCAGAAAGGGCAGAAAATACATGATTAATGCATGAAATTTCCCTGTGTGTCTCTTCAGGCATGTCATGAGTGGACCATGTCAGAGACGTACTTCAGAAATCACTCCATCAGTGCAACTTTCCCAGCCAAAGTGTGTCAGCCACTGTCTACAGCATGAATTGCATGAAGCACGTGTACAGCAAAGATAAGAAACACGCTACACAATGTATAGCAATTAATGCACACATGAATCATGAAACCACACATCTAGCATAGGAAAAACTGCAATCATATTCACCCCTATCATCCCCACTAGGGGTGTCAACACAAGTAGTACAGCAGCAGACATGCAACAGATATGACAGTCCTAAGCCCTTGTGCAATAGGCTGTTACACCGAACCATCCTTGCGAGCCCATGGATAAGGGAAGCAGGAGTGGCATATGTGAGTCAAGGACCCCAAGCAGCAAAAACATACACGAGACAAGCTTGAAGAGACCAGCTGGAACAGACAGTGGATGCTTTCAAAAGCCATCCACTGTCACATGAAAGCACAACAGACAAGCAATTTTAAACTATATTAACTAACTACCTACATAACCTAATTAAACTAACTATCAAATAGAAACTTAACTAACTAAACTAAAAGAAAAATCAAAAATGGCCACATATGACCCGGAGAGGGGAGGCACCCAGGAGGGGCGAGGTACAGGGTGCTGTTCAGCACCCACATGCGATGATGTTGAGAAAAAAAAAACCTCCATGGGCTCAACACCTGCACAGCCCGACCTATGTGGGAGATACCTCGTCGTCCGAGTCTGGCTCTTCCTGGAAAGGAGGACGTGTCACAGGAGCCTGACCACGCCTATCCGCAGCTTGCCCCTCGTTGGCAGAAAGTCTGCCGGACGGGTGAGCCTGGTTCTGTGTGGCGATGACACGTAGGTCTGCATGCAGAACCTCACGTGATACGCATGCTTCCTCTTGCAAGGTAACACGTGTAACACAGAGTTCCTCCTGCAAGGCCTGGATGGACAACTGATGCACCTCCCGGCAAGCATGTAGCTCAGCCAAGATAGTACGCTCAAGCTGCGCAAACCTCTCCTCTGACCGCTCCCTCTGGGACATCAGAAGGACACCCAGAGTGGATCTGAGGCAAGCATACTCCTCCCTCAGGGCCTCCATGTGTGCCTCTGCATGCGCAGCAATTGCTTCATGCAGAGACAACATTTCAGCCTGGCGTGCCCTGTCTGAGGATGCCATGCCCAGCCTGAGCGAGCGGGCCATGGACCATGCCGCCTGCTGCTGGAGAAGCACCTGCCTAGCAGGGGGGTGCACGGATTGGGCCACACGCTCCATGCTCACAGCGATGTTCTTCATTGCTGCCCCCTGGCGTTCAGAATTGGCAGTCATGTCTTGCTCCCACTCAGTATACAGCGGTTGCGCGCGGCGACCGCATTGCTGGGCTTGACACTTGTGGGACCCAAGGACCGGGTGTCCTCGTTGTGTTGGCACTGCCCGCGGCTGCACGACTATATGCCCCCGTCGACGTTATGGCCCAGGCACATCAGTGACTGGTGTGGAGGGTGACCCTGCATCCTGATCCACCACAGGCGGAGGTTCCAAGACTGTCTGACCCCTCAGCACCAGTGTCACGGACAGAGGAGTGCCCACATCAGAATCACTCAACCCTGACATATGGACCTGATGCACATCCAACTTGACATGGACATCAGAGTAAGCAGTCATCAGGGCTGGACTCATTGCCAGCCAAAGACAAGATGGACTGTAGCAAATGTGGGTTTTCGTGGCCTACCAGCCCACTACCCCCACTTGTGCCAGGTTGCTGTAGGGATAACAACCCTGTGCCTGGCATGATAACACCATCCTCTGGCTCCATTGTGTCATCATCTGAAAAGTAGAGAGCAAAAGGTCACTACACATGTTTGAAGCACACAACACACACACACATAGATATCACACAGACACCAAACACATGAAGCAGACATGTCACACATAAAAGAGAACCTGCCATGCATGCTGGGTCAACTTGACATTGCTTCTGTGATTAGGCATGTAGAAGGGTGTTATATCACTCTGAAGTGGGTCGATGCAGTGCAGCACATTTGTACGTTACTCACTATCCACATGCACAAGTACTTCATGATGTGTATTAGAAAAGGTGAAGGCAGTGCAAGGTCAACTTCAGCCACCACGTGCAATGTGCATGCAATGGGTAGCATAGCTACAAGCAAACCACCCCTCCCCCAAGTGCAAATGCAGGGATGCCTTGCATGGCATGAAAAGGATGACCACAGACCTGTGTATTGACAGACAGTGTTGACTAGCATCAATTGCATCATGTTAGTCAAGTGACAACACAGTAGATGATGATGGGACAGTAAGCAGGACACATGATGAAACCTCAGGAGTACACCCACGTGTGAAGAAAACACTACACCAGTTGACAGAGTCATTGGCCATGAAAGAGGGTGAGGCCTGAGACCCACACAGACTGTCACACCCTAAACAAGTGTGTGACGCAGGACTGAGCTACAGTGGCCATGGGAAGGCTGATGAAATGCCATGCATTGTAGGTCACCCTGGACATGTACTACAAAGATCATCCAGTCAAGGACACATAGGGGCATGCATGGAATCCACATGGAGCATGAATGGGCACTCATGTCCCTGCGGGGCATCTGACCTCTGCACAGTCCAAGTGAGACACCCTGCATCAAGTACAAAGGATGTACCCCACAGCATATGTCTGGCAGATTGGCTGGTGGAAGTTAGCATGTACACAGGATGCATGAACTGGCATGTACTCAATGGCAAAATTGAAGCAGACCAGTGCAAAGTTGAAATTGGGGTGCAGAGGGGGGGTGGAGGGGCAAAGAAGCATGTCTATGTGGAGTACCCACATGCAGGCAGAGGACACATGCACGTCAGTCATGCTATGACATAGTCCCAGGGCTGAGAGGAAGGTCACCCCAGGCTAAATGCAGAAGGGCCAGTGAGCTGGAACATGGACCGGAGGGGCATCCAGGTGACCAGCATGTGAGTAGGGTGCAATAGTGGTGATGCGGACAGTCCCGTCCACTCCACATGTCCACCATCCTCAAGAGCAGCCATGCATCAGTGAAGCATTGCATTTCTTGCACATCAGAACCATGTATACATGACATGTAGTGGCAGTCATGCACAACACATCACACAAGTGAAACACACATGTCCTCAACAAATACGCAGCAACACTCACTGGACTGGGCATCAAAGTCCGGCATCTCTCCCACTCCTTCGACCGATTCTGGTGGCATGAACTCTGCAACGAGTGACTCGTGCGGAGTGAGGTCTACATCCTCAGGTGCAGGCCCACTGCCAGTCACCAGAGTCAAGTTTTAATTTGAGGCACGCTTAGCCTTAGCGCTGCGTTTGAGGTCCTTCCAATGCTTTTTGCACTCTTGCGCGGTGCGCACCTCATGGCCAAATGCACTCACATGTTCTGCACCTTGCTTCCAGTGGGTATCACAGTGGGCAGCCATACTCTGACAATTAGGCCCCACTAGCATGTCACGGCTGTTGTCCCGCATGTAGTCCACGAGGAAGTCCAGTTCCCGGTTGCAAAAAGGCTTCTTCCTCGACATGCAGGAGGTTGTGGCTGTGTGTGGGGTCCCAGATTGTGCTGCAGGTGCAACCTTCCTCCTCTTGGATTGTGGCGCAGACCCTGCTGGCAAATGCCACCCTGATCAGTATGGCCAGTGGCACCGGTGGATTGAGCCAAAGGAGTGGCAGGTGGAGGGATGACCAAAGGCCTGACTTGCGTCAGTGGCAGCTGGGTGCCCTCTAATGGACCCTGTGCAGCAACATCCGCTGTGGCAGGGTCATTGACCGCGACTGTCCTGGTTGGCAGACTCACAACCGGGGTGTTGTTGGCTGGATCTGCCCCTGCTCTTGCCAACACCCGGCTTGTCGGGGCAGCAGATGACATAACTGCCCCAGGGACACGTGTCTCGGTCAGGGCAGCCCTGCTTGCACCTACGGTTTCCCTCCTGCCCTGTTGGAAATCTCCCAAGGACTCCTCAAGTGCCAACGCAGCCTGCGCTGGCAGACCCTGAGCCTGGGTGGTGGTGTCCACAGCTGCACCTGCATCTTGTCATGATGCCTGCTCCCGAGGAGCCAGGTCAGGC
The DNA here is from genome assembly GCF_040938575.1 of Ambystoma mexicanum. Classification (NCBI taxonomy): domain Eukaryota; kingdom Metazoa; phylum Chordata; class Amphibia; order Caudata; family Ambystomatidae; genus Ambystoma; species Ambystoma mexicanum. The sequence continues at coordinate 206,521,050 of NC_090932.1, forward strand.
CCAGCGTCCCCGGAAGCAGACTTCATACTCACCAAGCAGGACCCAGCAAACCCCTATAGGGGCTCTTTGGACCTTGTCCTGGCGCCTTTGGCGCCAGGCTCATAAAAGGCATCTGTCCTGGCGCCATAGGCACCAGGCTCATCATGGCAGAACATATGGTAATGCTTGGGTGAACTCACCTGAGGCAGACCATGCTGCATACTCACCCGAGGCAGACCATGCTGTCTGAAGCTCCAAGCCAACTAAGGCTGGGGAGGAACTATTTTCTTTCAGAAACTCTTTTCTTACTCGGGTGGGGCCAGTGGAAGAACACTCACCTGAAGCTCTTCCAAGGCTATTTAAACCACGCCCGGATGGTCACACGTGCTTCGTGTTATTCTGCATCTGCAGCAGGACGCTCACCGAGTCGGCTCCTGCATCCTGGCTCCTGCCACGCCCGCCAGCACCTGGAACACCTGCCAGGAGAGAAAGGCAAGCATTAGGACATTACCTACCTTCATCCAGCATCTGGATTCTTCACTCCGTCGATCCCGCAAAAGAAAGTCAAGGGTTAGAAACACATCTCATCGCTCGCTGCAGCGCCGCTTCCACTTACCTTCACGTGGCGCTGTCTAGCTCTTCAGCAGTCATAGGCGACATCGGCCGCATCCCAGCACCTACGGAAAAGAAAGACAATAGTTAGAAGTGCTCCGCTTCTCACGCTGCCGCGCCGCTTCCACTTACCTTCAAGTGGCGCCGGCAACCTTTTCAGCGCCCATAGGCGACATCGGTCGCATTCAAGACCTACGAAGAAAAAGGACAAAACAAGGTGAGCAACTAACTAATTGCAAAAGGACAGATTACTCACCTTAAGTCTTACCTGGATTTTGTTGGGACCTCAGTTCCCTTTTCAGGTCGGAGCGGCTTTTCTGGCTTTTCCGTACCCCGGCCCCTATGGGGAAATAAGACACACTCATTAAGGTGTCGGAGCAAACCACTACGGCACACCTTCATTAAAAGTACTCACCTGAGCTTACCTCGGCAAATCCATTCCTCCACACGGATTCCTCACCTAGTCCCTGAAAATTAAACAAAGGCCAAGGGACAAATAAGACTTGATCTTTTGAACTATATACTTACGGCAGCATTTTGGTAAAGGCAAGCAGACATCGAACCCTCGCCAAATCCGAGATCCAGTGAAGTAACTGGAAATCTACGCGCCCCTGCGTCAGAAGCAGGATGGAGAGCTCGTCCATACAGAAATTAAGGTGAGAGTCTGCGGAAGGCACAGCTAGGGTTCGAGGAGGGTGAGAAGGGGAAAAAGGGGGGAATCTCACACACAATCTAGCAGACAGTTAACTCCCTTTTCCCATCTACAGAAGGATTATTCTACGGGCCAGACAGACGAGGTTTGGGGGTCCAGTCCAGTCCATCTTCCAAGCACTACGCTTTACCGTGGAAGAAGTTGTAGCAGTCCAGAACGGGTCGGTGCCTCCGTGGGAGTCAGGTGAGCGTTACAGAACACGAAGCCTACCAATAACTTCCTACCCAGGCGCCATGGAAACTTCCGAGACAGACCAGCTGGCCCAGCTATTAGGGGAATTACGGGCCGAAGTTCATTCCACTCGCCAGGAGACGAATGCCCTCAGGAGGGAGTTAATTGGGTCAAAGGAACGAACTGATGATCTTGCCCGCCAGCGGTTGCAGAGTCAAGCTGGTCAAACTCCTCTACCAAGTTCAGGTGGTAGTTTCACTCCCGTGGCGTCAACTAATCCAGTGCAAATCAATCTACCTGGAAACGTGCCACTGGCCTCGCCTGAACGTTTTGCTGGCGATCCCAAAAGATTCGCAGTATTTATGAATCAATGCCGATTGCATTTCCTCTGCAGACCTGGGGCCTTCCCGAATGACCAAACCAAGGTAGCCTTTGTACTTTCTTATCTCAGCGGCAGCGCAGCTGATTGGTCAATCCCATTGGTTACTCAAGACGACCCGATTCTTCAGAACTTTCAAGCCTTCCAGACAAGTATGGAAAGACTTTTTGCGAGGCATTCTCAGGGACAGGCCCTGGACAACGAACTCCTATCTCTACGACAGGGTAATCTGGACCTCTTAGCTTACATTGCGACCTTCAATAGGTTAGTTGTGGAAACAAGCTGGCCCGAGGATAAGAGAATTACGCTATTCCATCGAGGTCTACGTGGAGAACTTAAAGATGTCTTGGGCCTGGTCCTAAATCCACCCCAGGACTGCTCGGACTATATTGACTTAGAGGTCCAACTGGACCACAGGCTTCAAAACAGAAAAGCAGATCGGTCCAGGTTTGAAACCCGGGTTTTTGCCAAAGCCCAGGTTCACCCCAAGGGTGTCGATGCTCCTGAACCTATGCAGATTGGAGTAGTCAAGGGACCTTTGACCCAAAGGGAGCGTGAAAGAAGACGGCAAATGCAATTGTGCCTCTACTGTGGAACTTCAGGACACTTCTTACGAGACTGCCCTGTAAAACCACCCAAAAAGGCGGTAGGAGCCACGGATAAAGATCTTATAAAATCTGAGCCGGGAAACGACCACGCCCGACAAGCGTAGAGGTCCGCTTGCCGAGCTTAAAAACCAACTCTTTGACCTCGCACTTCACCATGCCAATGGTCCTCGTAAATCCAAAGCAGCCTGAACGGTTGCATGCAATTAAGGCATACATCGATAGTGGGGCTATAGGAAACTATGTGGATCGTAAATTGGCTTCTAGGATGAACCTCCCTCTTTGCCCTAAAACCAATAAAGATGTCATCACCACTGTGGATGGAACCGAAATCGCCTCTGGGCCAGTAACTCACTCCACCACGGAAGTGACATTGCTGGGTCAAGACGGGCATCGGGAGGCAATGGTGTTTGACGTAATCAAGGCTCCGCAATTTCAAGTAATTCTAGGGATCCCTGGGTTGGAAACACACAATCCTCAAATTGATTGGCGAGCAAAGAGAATAACCTTTCCAGAGTGTGTACAAACCTGCTATCCACGAAATACAAGCATTGGCCTAGATACCGTAACTCCTGTCAGTTTGCAAATACCGCCAGAGTACCAAGAGTTTCAAGACGTCTTCCAAAAGGAACAGGCCAATACTCTACCGCCCCACAGGTCATACGATTGCCAGATAGATCTACTACCCGGTGCAACACCCCCTTGCAGCAGGATCTATGCCCTTACCGAGCCCGAGAATCTTCATTTACGACAATATCTGGACCAGTACTTAGCCAATGGTTTTATTCGCCCGTCTAAGTGTCCTGCATCCTCGGCTTTATTCTTCGTACCAAAAAAAGAAGGCAATCTCAGAACTTGTATAGACTACCGCGCACTGAACCAGATATCTGTCAAAAACAGATACCCTTTGCCTTTGATCCCTGAACTCCTTGACTAAGTGAAAGATGCCTGCATATACACCAAGCTAGATCTCCGGGGGGCTTACCATCTAGTGTGAATCAAAGAAGGCGATGAATGGAAAACTGCCTTCCGCACTAAATATGGGTTGTTCGAGTACCAAGTTATGCCTTTTGGACTGTGCAATGCACCGGCTGCCTTCCAATATTTCATGAACAATGTCCTCAGGGAACTCATCGATGTTTGTGTTATCGTATACATCAATGACATTTTGGCATACTGCTCTTCAGAATCTGATCATCGAAACCATGTCAGGGCAGTCCTCGAGAAATTGCGCCAACACAAACTATTTGCTAAACTTGAAAAATGTGTTTTCCATGTCACGGAAGTCGAATTTCTAGGTTTTATCCTGACACCTAAAGGAGTCCACATGGACTCACGAAAAGTGGATACTATCCTCAAATGGCCATCACCCAGCTCTGTAAAAGGTGTTCAAAGCATGCTTGGCTTTGCCATTTTTTATCGCAGGTTCATTCCGGAGTTTTCACGGTTGGTTCAACCCCTCACTGTACTCTTAAGAAAAAATAAACATTTTGAATGGTCTAAAGAAGCTGAGCAAGCCTTTCAAGAACTAAAAGCTAAATTTACTTCTGCACCCGTATTGAAACACCCGCGCCCGGATCTCCCTTATATCGTCGAAACCGACGCATCCAGTCTAGCGATGGGAGCTGTCCTTTCTCAAAGGGACCCAGAGACTAACCAACTGCATCCCGTTGCGTTCTGGTCCAGAAAATTCTCGGCTCCTGAGATTAACTACGCCATCACGGACAAAGAACTGTTAGCGATTAAATCTGCTTTTAAGGCCTGGCGACATTATCTCCTTGGCGCAAGACATACCATCACGGTGATCACCGACCATCGGAATTTACAGTACTTGAAAACCGCCAAGGCTCAGTCATCTCGACAGGTCCGTTGAGCTCTGTTTTTTGCTGAATTTGATTTCATAATCACTTACCGTCCTGGCTGTAAGAATGGCAAAGCGGATGCTCTATCCCAATTTGGAATGGGGGACACAGTCACTAACTCAGAGCCTGTGCCAATAATTCCCGAACAGAGGATCTTAGGTATGACTTCTTCACAATCGCTAGAAAATATCCAAACTAGAGTTAAACAACTTCTGGACCCAACAGACTTGCAGGACTGGGTTCAAAAGGGATCTGATTTTACTATAGATAACGATTTACCTTATTTCCGAGGACGATTATTTCTTCCACACACGGATTTACAAAAGCTAGTTGTTTCTTGTTATCACGATACACCAATAGAGGGACACCCCGGCATTGCCAAAACTGAGGAAAAGGTGAAAAGACAATTCTGGTGGACTTCTTGGCGAAAAGATGTAAAATCATTTGTGATGTCCTGTGGTGTGTGCGCCCAAAATAAAGGCCAAAAGAAAAGACCAGCCGGTCTTCTTCAACCGTTAGACATTCCACCATCACCCTGGCACACCCTGTCATTGGATTTTATTACGGACTTACCCCCCTGTTCAGGATATAACACTATTCTTGTTATTGTGGATTTATTCTCCAAGATGGCACACTTCATTCCATTAAAAGGTTTACCTTCAGCTTCGGTTCTAGCTAAAGAATTCCTTGAAAATGTTGTCTGGTTACACGGATTTCCGTCTGTGCTGATTTCAGATCGAGGAAGCCAATTTATTTCCCACTTTTGGCGTAGATGTTGTCAATTGGCACAAATCAATGAAAGACTATCAACCAGCCATCACCCCCAGACCGATGGTCAAACAGAAAGAACGAACCAGACTCTCGAACAATATTTACGTTGTATGCTGCAACAATCTGAAAGTAACTGGAAATACATTCTTTGGATAGCTGAATATGCATATAATAATTCTGTGCACTCTAGAACTGGGCAAAGTCCTTTTTACACTTTATATGGGCTTCACCCTCGAACCTCTGACCTGGATCCACCTCATGATCTCGGAACACCCGCAGTGGACCAGCTGCTTACCGCAATTACCAAAGCCTTCAAAGAAGCAACTGAACATTTACAACAAGCCAAGAAAAGATACAAGAAAAGTGCTGATCGGCATCGAAGTGAGGCACCTCAGTACCAGATTGGGAACCAAGTCTGGCTGGCTACCAGACACTTATCACTCAAAGGACCTCAAACTTTTAATCCCAAATACCTGGGACCATATTCCATTACGGCCATAATCAATCCTGTGGCCGTTAAACTGGATTTACCAGCTCATATGCGAATACATCCTGTTTTTCATGTGTCACTTTTGAAACCTGTGCAACCTGGAACCAGACTAATCAAGCCTCCAGAACCCATTCAAGTGGAAGGAGAACCTGAGTTCGAGGTGAAGGACATTTTAGATTCTAAAATGATAAGATCAAGGCTTTTCTACCTAATCGATTGGAAGGGTTACGGGCCTCAAGAGAGGTCATGGGAACCCCATGACCATGTACATTCTCCTCGGTTAATTAAAAAATTTCACCGGACCTTCCCAGACAAACCAAAACCCCCGGGGAAAACAACCTTAGGCGGGGCCTTGGGGGGAGTGCTGTCATGATGCCTGCTCCTGAGGAGGCAGGTCAGGCCCAGCGTCCCCAGAAGCAGACTTCATACTCACCAAGCAGGACCCAGCAAACCCCTATAGGGACTCTTTGGACCTTGTCCTGGCGCCTTTGGTGCCATGCTCATAAAAGGCATCTGTCCTGGTGCCGTAGGCGCCAGGCTCATCATGGCAGAACATATGGTAATGCTTGGGTGAACTCACCTGAGGCAGACCATGCTGCATACTCACCCGAGGCAGACCATGCTGTCTGTAGCTCCAAGCCAACTAAGGCTGGGGAGGAACTATTTTCTTACTCGGGTGGGGCCAGTGGAAGAACACTCACCTGAAGCTCTTCCAAGGCTATTTAAACCACACCCGGATGGCCACACGTGCTTCGCGTTATTCTGCATCTGCAGCAGGACGCTCACCGAGTTGGCTCCTGCATCCTGGCTCCTGCCACGCCCGCCAGCACCTGGAACACCTGCAAGGAGAGAAAGGCAAGCATTAGGACATTACCTACCTTCATCCAGCATCCGGATTCTTCACTCCGTCAATCCTGCAAAAGAAAGTCAAGGGTTAGAAACGCATATCATCGCTCGCTGCAGCGCCGCTTACACTTACCTTCACGTGGCGCTGTCTAGCTCTTCAGCGGTCATAGGCGACATCGGCCGCATCCCAGCACCTATGGAAAAGAAAGACACTAGTTAGAAGCGCTCCGCTTCTCACGCTGCCGCGCCGCTTCCACTTACCTTCACGTGGCGCCGGCAACCTTTTCAGCGCCTATAGGCGACATCGGTCGCATTCAAGACCTACAGAGAAAAAGGACAAAATAAGGTGAGCAACGAACTTATTGCAAAAGGACAGATTACTCACCTTAAGTCTTACCTGGATTTTGTTGGGACCTCAGTTCCCTTTGCGGGTCGGAGCGGCTTTTCTGGCGTTTCCGTACCCCGGCCCCTATGGGGAAATAAGACACATTCATTAAGGTGTCGGAGCAAACCACTGGTCCAGTCCAGTCCATCTTCCAAGCACTACGCTTTACAGTTCATCTTCCAAGCACTACGCTTTACCGTGGAAGAAGTTGTAGCAGTCCAGAACGGGTCGGCGCCTGCGTGGGAATCAGGTGAGCGTTACACAGCTACCACTACTCTTGGGCCCGTGGCAGTCGATGAAATGGACTGCTGGGTCACACGGGCGTCTATGCCAGATGCAGAAGCTGCATCTCCCGGAACCACAGGGGGTGGTGGCATGACTGCACCAACACATGGCACAACACCGTGCACAAGTGGCGCATCCCTGCCTCTTCCCCCTCTGTGGCCACCCTGGACACCCTGGAGTACCCCTACTCCCTGGTCACCCCGGCCACGTCCCTGACCACGCCTGCCACGAGGAGGACACCCAGCTGAGGCGCCCCTCACCTTTGGTGGCCTCCCAACCAGGGCACAGATGGAGTAGTGCCGGGACAGATGGAGAAGTGCCAGTGGGAGGTGTACACCACAATTGTCCTGGGCAATTGGGGTTAAGGGGGTGGGATGCAAGATGTGAACAGCAACCCTGCAAGGCTGTATGTGACACCGGTTATGTAGTGACAGGTCACACAACGTTCAGGCACCCCAAAACTGCAGTAAAACTGTGCACGCAACCCCTGCAGCCTACGTTCGTGGAATTAACCTCCCGCAATACGCGGTGGCACCCAGTAACATGAAAAACACGTATGCGTGGGAAATGCAGGCTACTATGACCTCGAAAACAGGTACCCGATACACAGGGCCACCCGCAGTGGGAAAAATAGCATGGGCGACTCACCGTCAGACTAGCGTGATGATGAAAAACACGCGTAGCCAATACCCTCACAAAAACAAGAGATATGTCCTTGATCTGCTGTGAAGTTGTGATGGCGCGCGAAACAACACAAAGTAGCAACACACACATCGGTCTCCACGAAAGGCACGCTCAGCTTTAACCCGTGCTGAGGGAAACGCCCGCACGTGTCACGTCACTTACGTGCATAGGCCCTTTCCTCGGATTACACGCATTCACACGCGGACGTGCAGTTTTTTCACGCGCTGAACCACTATGCACACGGCACGAGGGAAACGCCCGTGCACGTAATGTCACAGATGCGCTTACGTGCTAAGGGCCTTTCCTCGGATTTCACGCTGACGTGCACTTTTTTCACGTGCCAAATCACTCCGTATCAAGCTGGCCACGCGAAAACACACGGAAGACCACGCTCCTGCCCAGAAGGCCATATTCCTGCCTCCCAGAGCCCCGAGCACGCTCCCACCTGCCATCTGCTGCTGCCTGCCTACCTGCTGCCCACATGCCCTGCTATTCGGTGCCTGCATGTCAGCCAGGGGTGCAGTTTCTGTGACCATCCCTGCTGGAACTGAAGACTCCCGACTGGGATACCATCGCTCCACAGCCCAGCCCCAGGACCGAGTTGCCCACCCACACCTGCCTCTGGGGTTGCCATGTCGGACACTACACCATCTGGCACCACTGGCAACCCCCAGGCAGAGAGGCAGAGGGCCACCAGCTTCAGTGCCAGTGAAGTTGGTGCCCTGGTGGAGCAAGTCCTGGGTAGTATGATGCCCTCTTTGGAAGTTTGCATCCGACAATGAAGGACGGAAGAGGATCTGGATGGACATCGTGATTGCCATCAACGAGGAGGGGGTGGCAGTCCGCGAGATCAAGCATGTCCGGAAGCACTGGGAGGACTTCAGGTCCAGGACCCTCAACAAGGCCTGGTGCCTCTTGAAGGCAGCGGATGCCAAGGGGTGCCGGGTCCACCTGACCGACAACTAGATGAGGGTCCTGGAACGCATACGCCCAGCGCTCCACATGCAGGTCCTTGAGGAGCAGACCCATCTGGAGTCGAGCGGTAAGTGTACATGCATACTGATCGGACGCTGTGCGTGTTGTGGTGTGACAGGAGTGTGCAAGTTGCACATATGTCTTTGTAGGGACATGTATGGCTGCGTATGTACAGGGACATGAACCTGTCACATGTGATTTCTATCAAGTGTGAGACACATCAATGGTGTATTTGTTGGTAAGCATGCTGTGCAAATGTATGTGTGGGTGCACACATGTAATGAATTATGAGAATGTACTGTGGCATGGTTGTGGTGTCACACATGGATGCTGGTTCATGCTGCATGTATCTGCACTATGCAGATGTGCATGTGGGTGTATTTGACAAGTGTGCAACTGTGATGCAACATGGATGCATGTGACTCTGACGTGTAGAAGGCTGATTGCCACATGTGACATGGATAGTGACATTGTCACTGCAGTGGTGGAGATGTACAGATGCATGTCAGTCTGGTGGCGTGTGTGCATGTGTTATGCACTCCCCATGTTGCATGTGACGTCAGGCTCACCTTTGGTTGCTCGTGCTGTTGAATGTGTATGGATTGTGCTGCCTGGTGCGATATTCCTGTTGATTTGCTTATGTGTGTGAGTTGAAATTACATGTGTGTTGGGGAGTGTGATGCCTTGTCTGAAGTTTGACACTGCCACTCATGTACAACTGTCATGTGTGTATCAGTCCATTGTACAGATGCCTGTGTCTTATCTCTCCTTGTCTGCAGCGTCAACTGATGAAGAGGGCGGAGAGGGTGCTGTGGAGCAAGGCCCGGCTCCCCTCCCAGGTTGTCATCTCGTCAGGGAGTGAGGAGTCTGGTGCCGCGTCCCAGGCCGCAGCTGCCGAGAGTAGGTCCAAGAGGCGGAGGTCGGAGGTGGACTCCAGGGCAGCAGAAGGGGCAGCTGAGATCCCACAGGGTCCGACGGAGGAAGATGGCACGGAGTCATCCAGGTTGGTGGGGGGTTTGGTGGAGGAGGAGGTTGTGGAAGGGACACACACAGGGTCTGGAAGTGGGGATTCCACTGGTGCTAGTGGTGCAGTGCAGGCACAGGAGGCAGCACAGGCCACCGCGGAGGTGCCTGTGTGTAATCCTGTCCCCGATCCTGTGACTGCATCATCATGCACCAGCAGGGATGCCTACGTCCAGTCCTGTTTTCAGGGAGGGGATGAGCACACAACAACTGGCCTTCCTCTCCCTGCAGACGTAGCAATCCGGGCACGGATTGAGCCTGTCCTGGCAGGGATAGCATTGCATCAACGGGGCATGTGAGGTGACCTGCAGTGTTTTCGTGAAGACACTGCAGGTCATCTCGGATGCATCGTTGACCGCGTCGACCTACTGGGTCGGGTCACCAGGGCTGGATTCCTCCGTATGCGGGACCTTCTTCTGACCCCCTCCTCACCTGAACCCCCTATGCGCCAGTTGTCCTCCATGCCATCTTCCCACCATGTATCACCTGGGTGCCATGTGGAGCTGCCTCTGACCCTCCGGCCAGGCTGGTGGAGGACACATCCCTGCCACAGTCGGGAGTCAGACGTCCAGCAGGGGTGGCCACAACAACTGCACCCCAGCCGGAGGAGGACGTGCAGGCAGCAAGAGCCAGGGCACAGGCACAGCAGCAGCAGCAACAACAAGGTGGGAGCCATGATGGCTCGGGGCCTTCAACATCCGAGGGGCAGGTATCGGCCAGAGGGCAGGAGGACCCAGGATTAGAAGTGTCTTCTGTGTGGCAGCGGTTGGGCCAGGCCATAGATGCGGAGCGGTGGCGGGCGGAAGAGGCACAGCTCACAATGGTCAGGGCGGAGAACTCCATGCGGAGGGCACTGAGGCGGCCCAAGTGCCTCGAGGCAATTCGCAGGGAGTTTGAGGTCAACATGGCATCGTCCCTGCGAACCCTCAGGGCCATGGAAGAGCACCACCTCCTGGACATTGAGCAGGAGTTCGATGATGCCCTGGCCCGGGAAATCGGAAAGTGAGCCGTCGGACTAGCCCGCCGCCATTGTATATAGTTTTTATTGTTAGGTTTCATTTTCGTTTTCCTTTGAATTGGGGTGTTTGGACTATGCCCCACACATTTGTATATAGTTATTTTCGTAGGTAGTTTTTTGGATAGGTTTCATTTCTTTCATTGGGCTCATGGACCCTGGATGAACTCTGTGTACATAGTTGAACAGTGGATCATGTGAGGATTTTATTTTATTTTATCACCATGGATCAATGGATTTTTCAATTTACGTTTCCTTTGGATTTCATTTCGTGGACTGTGAGATTGGAAACATGTTTTTTTTTCATCACTTTGGATTGGTTCTTCATATGTTTTTTTATTCTGTTTCGGACATACATTTCATTTCATCGTTTGAAATATGTTTTATGCTTTCATTTAATTTAATTCATTTTGTTCATAATATATTTTATTTTCTTACTTCCATGTGTGGTATTCACTCATTGGGTAACTGCATGTGAAAAAGTAGATTTAGACAATCACTTGCACCCAGTGTGTGTGTGTGAGGGACATGTTTTGATGTACATAGTTGACTTTCGGTTTGTGTCATGGAATTTCCATTTCAGTGTGGGATGGATTGGGGACTTGATTACCTCTCAAGACTGGGGTGCGGTGCTGTGGGATTTTGGTGCACATGAGGCCCATGATTGTGCATCTTTATGATGTGTTGGGGGGGACATGAGTCGGGGCCTGCTGGCGGGTTCCCCTCAATGCTGGGTGGGTGGGGGTGCTGAGGGACATGAGTCGGGGCCTGCTGGCAGGTGCCCCTCAATGCTGGGTGGGTGGGGGTGCTGAGGGACATGAGTCGGGGCCTGCTGGAAGGTGCCCCTCAATGCTGGGTAGGTGGGGGTGCTGAGGGACATGAGTCGGGGCCTGCTGGCAGGTGCCCCTCAATGCTGGGTGGGTGAGGGTGCTGAGGGACATGAGTCGGTGATCACTAGTGCAAGGTGACATGTGGGCTGGCTGGGGGGCATGCCCATGGTGGATGGGCTGCCTGCGGGACATGACCAGGGGTGCAGAGTAGTGCCCTGTGGTGTTGGTTGCCTGCACGGCTGGGGAGGGGCTCGAGGGCACACCTGGGAGGACCCACACTGGCAATTCACTTGTGTAACACCCCGCACACCCAACTGGATACACGTACCCCGCTCTGCAAGCAAATTCACGTGTGAAAGTTCCCACGCACCCCAGGAATACACATACCCCGCTCGCCCCAAGGCCTATCGTGTGTGAAACTCCCTGTGCACCCCTCAGAATACACGTACCCCACTCGCCCAAGGCCAATCGCGTGTAGAACTTCCCGCGCACCCTTCAGAATACATGTACCCCGCTCAGACAGCGAAATCACGTGTAAAAGTTCCAGCGCACCCCAGGAATACACATACCCCGCTCGCCCAAGGCCTATCACGTGTGAAACTCCCTGCGCACCCCTCAGAATACACGTACCCCACTTGCCCAAGGCCAATCGCGTGTAGAACTTCCTGCGCACCCCTGAAATACAAGTACCGCGCTCGCACAGGGCCAATCCTGTGTAGAACTTCCCCCGCACCCCAGGAATACACGTACCCCGCTCGCCCAAGGCCTATCGCATGTGAAACTCCCCGTGCACCCCTCAGAATACACGTACCCCACTCGCCCAAGGCCAATCATGTGTAGAACTTCCCACGCACCCCTCAGAATAGACATATCCCGCTCAGACAGTGAAATTGCATGTGAAAGTTCCCGCATACCCCAGGAATGTACGTACCCTGCTCGCCCAAGGCCAATTGCGTGTAGAACTTCCTGTGCACCCCCGAAATACACGTACCCCGCTAGCACAGGGCCAAACGCGTGTAGAACTTTCCACGTACCCCAGTAATACACATACCCCGCTCGCCCAAGGCCTATCGCGTTTGAAACTCCCAGCGCACCCCTCAGAATACACGTACCCCACTCGCCCAAGGCCAATCGTGTGTAGAACCTCCCGCGCACCCCTCAGAATACATGTACCCCACTCAGGCAGCAAAATCACGTGTGAAAGTTCCCGCACACCCCAGGAATGCACGTACCCCACTCGCCCAAGGCCTATCGCGTGTGAAACTCACTGCGCACCCCTCAGAATACATGTAACCCACTCGCCCAAGGCCAATCGCATGTAGAAGTTCCAGCGCACCCCCGAAATACACGTACCCCACTCGCACAGGGCCAATCACGTGTAGAACTTCCCACGCACCCCAGTAATACACGTACCCCACTCGCCCAAGGCCTATCGCGTGTAAAACTTCCTGCGCACCCACGAAATACACGTACCCTGCTCGCACAGGGCCAATTGTGTGTTAAACTTCCCACGCACTGCAGAAATACATGTACACCGCTTGCAAATTTCCTGCACACCCCCGAAATGCACATACCCCGCTCGCACAGCGCCAATCGCGTGTAAAACTTCCTGTGCACTCCCGAAATACACGTACCCCGCTCACAAACTTCCCATGCACCACAGAAATACACATACCTCGCTCGCAAACTTTCCGCGCACCCGAGAAATACACGTACCTCGCTCACCCAAGGCCAATCGTATGTAGAACTTCCCGCGCACCCCCGAAATACACGTACCCCGCTCGCACAGGGCCAATCGCGTCTAACACTTCCCACGCAGCAGGGTACATGTATTCGGAGGGGTGTGCAGGGACTTTTACGGACGTTTTCGTGGTTTGGGCGATGTATGCTGGTCCACTGGCCTGTGCGCCATGTACGGGATTTGTGCGCTGTTCATGGCGCACGGGGAGGGGTTGGAGGCGTAACTGGCGCAGCTGCAGGGTTGCTGCACCACTTTGCGCCAAGGCTGGTTATGGATGTTAAAATCCATGAATACGCTGTGCGCAGAAATGGATTTTGGCGCATGCGGCTCACGGAGACTGCCACACGCACACACTGTGCGCCAGCTGCGTGCACCACTTGTGCGCTGAATTCTATGAATTACCCCCATAATATCTTCCTGCCTACAAAGAACTACATGAGATTGTGTTTGCTACAAGTATTTTCTATGGTTAAAAAGAATGGCAGATTCAGTTCAACATACTTAATATAATCTCCTCTTGCCTATCAAGAAATGTAAATTTTTTTTGCTCTGTAGCTAGAATTTGCTGTGGACACTTAAAGATGGTGCAGTCAATTACTGTAGCTGACTAATATCTATCCATGCTTACCAGGTAATGTAAGACTATTTTTCTGTAACTATTATTTGGTATGGGTATGGTCACTGCCTACCGTGAAATATAGGAGTTTATATCTGCAGTGAATATATTTAGCATGGTCACAAAATTATGATACACTCAGTTAGAAACACTCAGTATAACCTCCCCCTGCCTATGTGGAAAAACAACACCTTTTCTTTGCAAATAGAATTTGGCATGGCCACTGCAAGACAGCACATTCAGTTACCAGGGCTGGACTGCCCCACCGGGACACCGGGACATCCCTCGGTAGGCTTCTGGCCAGGGGGGCCTCTTTGGAGTGGAAGGATACATGCACAAGCACATTGCATGATTTCTCAGACTAGAAAATGAGAGTAACATCAGGCTCTGAGCATCAACATGAGGGGCACTATGAGCAGGGGGGTGGGCCGGGACTAGGCTGGGCACAGCTGAGAACACTGGGGTCTGTGGGTTCAGAGGAGAAGAGTGAGTAGAAAAGACACCACGAGTAGAGTGGCTCCTGGAGAAGGTTACTGTATTGGAGCAATGAGGATGGGGGCTGCAGGGTGGGATGAAAGCAGTCTATCTTCTGGACATATTTATGCTGCCACTGCCAGGGGCATAAACTGGCTGAAGGAGAGGTGTGTGTTCTTGATAAATACTGTCCCACCTGGGGTGTGGATGGTGCTGCTTTCAGAGGTATGCTTGGAAACGCGCACTATTTGTTCTTCCTTGGAACCGTGGGATGAGGAAAATCATTGTTACTGGTGTCGTGGTTCATTATTGTATCAGTCTGAGGGAACCAACCTGTGAAAATACCACATAAGTAAAAACCATAGGTTTCTGTGTGAGGGACCCATCTTCCTGCTGGAGCAGTGTGGTGTCTATGTGTGAGGGTCTCTGAAATCTGCCACTTGGTCTGTATGTGAGGGTCTCCATTGCCCAGGGATAACTGCTGCTGAGCCTGTGTGGGGGTTGCACTCGCTATACCCAGAACATCTGGGCTTGGATATATGTATTGGGGTCTATACCCCCTGTAGGCGCTGCAGTCGTGTTTGTGTGTGAGTGTCTCTATTACCCTGGGGAGCTTCAGTTGGCATGTGTGCTGGGCTTTTTCTCACCATGTGCTGGGCTACTACTGCCTCTGAAGGAGCTGCGGTTGACCTGAGCACTCTCCCCTCCCTAGAGGATCTCCGGTTGGTCTGTGTGCTGGTCTCTCTTTCTCTCTCTCCTGCGCTCTTCTGTTTCCTCTAGTAAATAACTCCCCTCCTCTGCTGCCCCTCTGTCAATTTCCCGTAGACCCACTAGATGCTCTGAAAGTTTACAGGGACTGGCTTTCAGCGAGCACCAACGACTTGGCCGCTTTAAGCACCTCTAGTTCTCGGCTACATGATTAGATAAACAGTAACCCACACTCTCTGTGTATTGAATCTCCAGTACACACATGCACATTTCTGAATCTGCTGCACTCTGTGATCCCCCTCCAATCACTTAAACTCCACGTTCCTCGAGTTCCTTATCTGCTAAAGTTAATTCGGAGCGTTGAGGTTTTATTAAGCATTTATAATGTGCAGACCTAAGTCCTGGAGGGCCGTGGGGTGCTGCACAGACAGAGCTACAATATTGAAGCCTTCCTACGTGGATAAAGAACAGCCCTAGCATGGGCGGCAGGCAGTGCCGCACTAGCTGCTATGTACAACCCCACTCACCTTCCAGATACTTGGAAGAGATATGTGTGGTACCGTAGTTATGGGGCTGTAACACAACCAGCTGAGCTGTGTGTGTGCACCAGGAGTAGAAGGACAGAGGTTGCGTCCCTCAGTACAGCACTATAGCGATCCTCGTGCTAAAGTAGGAGGGGGTTGCAGGTCAGGATGGAGGTACATTGATTCCTGGATATATCACCAGTGGGCTGTCTGATGTCATATGAGGTTTGAGATGGAAATTTGAGCTAGGGATGGATGGGTGGTTGTTGGTACAGCAGTGGAGGCTTAGCTCGTGATGACTGAAGCAGTGTGTACAGTGTGACCAAGCAAATGGAGAAAATTTGTTTTGCAGTGTAAGAGGACTGAAAATGTTGCATCGTCATGAACGCAAATGACATTCAGCGTGGTATTCAAATGTACATTGGTTTATGTGGGTTTCAGTTTCTCTCTAAATTTGCAAAAGGGTCTGGACTTGGGGGAGGAAGTGGCTGGAAGGGAGTTGTGTTCCTGCATAAACTGTCTTGCCTGAGGGCCTGGTGCACATTCTCAGAGACTGCATCTGAACATCGTCCTTTGCTGAACAGCCCAAACTTAAACAATGAAACTGTCCAAAGCTGTATATATGTCTCATGATTTGCACAGATTTTACTGTTAGGGTGACTATTCTGACAGAGGAAATGAGCACCGTACCAACGTGCATTGCATGCTCCTGTGGAATATTTTATCCACGCCAATGCACCCTACTACACCCCTTTGCCAATGGGGAAAGAAAACTGCTATAAATTGAGGCGATAACCCCAGTGCGTGCCACATCTACAAAACTGCGCATGGTTCATAAACCACAAAAGAGCTGCACACCCTGCCACACACAGGCAAAGTTGGTGTAAAAACAGGAATCACTGCTGTCATCTGTCACCCATCACCTTCCAACGAAAATCCGAAAATGCCTTAACATCCAGTTTTCTTAATCAATGGCAACCTTGAAAGTGCTGATTTGGCACTAAATTCAGTCATTTGCCCATTGAATTATTAAAATGAAAAGTTGCAGGAATCACAGATTCTACAGGGGGCTCAGAGGAATCCAGGCCTCACAGACTGACAGCTGCATCAGAAAATTAGCTGTCAAAACCAGTTTAAATGTGTTTCTGTTTCCTGATTAAAAGGGCACAATTCACCTATATAAATCATGTTTGTGAAGTGCTAATTCTTTTAAAATGTCCAAAACCCTTATAAAATGTGCTTATATTTTATATGTGAAATGAAAAGACTTGAATTTAAAGGAACCCAGTCTGGAACTAATCAACTATTTAATTCTGATCTGACAGCCTGGCCAGGGAAAGTTGACATCTCAGCCTGACACTCCCTTGAAAACAGGAAGGCTAATGGCTGCTAATGGTTCCTGCATAATGACAACATGGAGAACAATGAGGCCGCATTAGACATTTGTCTGGTGGCTGAGCCGATAACAAAGGACATGATGAGCATTGACCTTGGCTGGGAGGGACAGGATGCTTCCCTTTATACCCCACCCTGATCAAAGGACTGTACAGCTGCTGCCTGGGAAGGGGAGGTTACAAAGGAGAACGTTGATGTTGAAACCTTATTTTTGATTAAAGTTTAAAACTCTTTAGCTGTGCAACCAAAAGAAGGATACATTTCAAAATTGGTAGACATTAACCTACTTTCAGGCTCTTGATTTGAAGACATTGATGGAACCTGTACCATTTAAGGGACCAAAGTTATGAAACAATTCTGATTGTAGCTGAACGATTAAGGTTGCAAACTTAAGATTGTATGTACATGGTCCACTTACAAGCGCCCAGAGATGTACCGAATTAGAAATCATTAATCCAAACTGTTAGGGTTAAAATTGATAAAAATCTATAGAATGAGAAAGACAGCTTGCACAAAGATGGGGAGTGAATGTGAATATAGACAATCAAATATGAAATGTAAATGTGACAGACTGTTTGAGTAGTACCCAAGGGTGAGTTTTTTCATAAAATGTGATGCAAATTGTGCATTTTAAAGAATATTTATTCAGCAACACCAGTCAAAACTACGAGCTGCATGGTGAAGTAACTCCTCAAACTGGCCTATTTCACCAAAACAGGAATTTGGTAGCTAACGGTCAAATGTTTTAACGACAAACAGCACGGCACTGGACATCCCACTAATGCTGCACTGCATCAGGTACACCTCTAACACAGGCCTGAACCATTCATCGCAGTCAACTCTCCAGGCTTAGTAGAATGTTACAAGAGATATTGAATATTTATCATTTATTTTTAGCTGTGTTACAGTTCTAGAGTGTTTGCAGATTTCTGTTGAATATTTAATATTTATTATTTATTATTAGCTAGAGTTTTCACAGATTTCTATTACTTATTAAAAACATTTGTTACAATCCATGCTTTATTTGATATGTGTCTTACGTTTATTGAGACTGATATTGCACTTGTGGTTTGTCCTTCGAGAGATACTTTGCAAGATCACAAACTTATTTCAAACATGCATTTTTAAATCCATATATGATTAAAACAGGTTTAAATGCACTCATGTGGACTATTTTTCCTCAACATCTTGTGGGATAGTTGCAATCCCCTCAAAGAAGGGTTGGGCTCACGCGCTGTGCTCGCTCCTTCGGCAAAATATGGGGCCACTTTCCAGGGCCACATTTGGTTCCCAGTGCAGCACTGTCAGTTACAGATACTGAGTTCACTCTCATTCCTCAAAAGAGCTGTAGAAAGTGTTATTTTTTTTTCCCAAGCAACTAGTATTTGATCTGGCCGCTGAAAGATGTCACACTGAATTATAGAGAATGAATGCAATTTAATCTCCTGCCTCAACACAATTCTTTGGTCTTCTGTTCAAATTTGCAAGAAATGTCACGTGTTTATGTTATATAAGGTGGTTACTAGTATGTAGGGAAGTCAGAATTAGTGATATAAATATTGCACCCAATGTCAATTTCCAACCTGTTCTTCAGCTAAATCCTGCTTTAATGTTCTAGCTTCTCCTCAATTAAAACCTTTTTTGTATTTTCTACTTCACTCTCAACTGTTCAAGCAGTCCTCAGCCCTCCCCACCCTTCCCCTACCCCACCATTATAGCAATTGCAACCCGAATAGGGGCACTGTAGCAACATTCAAAATAAGGATGGGTCACTTCCCCCTTTTTCCTTGCTGGAATCAGAAACATGAACAAACAACATTTCAAGGGCAACATTAGCAGTCAGTGATTAGGGTTCTTGTGTTGTAGCATGATTACATGTCACTTTTTACAATAACAGCCATATGGAAAGTAAACGGGGCGTAGTATATATGCAGTACACAGATCAATATCTACATGAAAAGGGTACACATGCCCCAGCATTATAAACAAACTCAGATTAGGAGGTTCAAAAGCTTTAAACGTGCCGAAGTTTGAATACACGAGACAGATCAGAAGTAGTGAGAAAGAGCACACGTCATAGCATAGAAAGTGGATATGAAATAAAGGCTATTGTGAAAGTGCATGTTTCCAAACATGGGCTGAGATTAGAAAGGGACATATTTTTCAAGTAGCATTGCCAACACGCTAGAAATTTACGTCATAAGTGACCTTTTTTTAATAGCAAAACCTGAAAACTAGACGTAAAATAGACATAAAAAATACCTTGCCCTAGCATAATCTGTTCCCATGAACGAATTGCAGACCCTTCAGAGCCAATACATGGAGCTGCATAAGTACCCTGAAGTATGGCTCACTGCAATTGCCAACATGTGAAGTATGCATTATCTATAACTTTGTACACTTGCACATACCATGCAACGAGCACTGATAAGTACATTATGCATCGAACCCTGCTCAATGGGTCTACAATTAGTCATAAATACAATACGATAGTATGACGAGATTTCAATATGTATCACCATATATATTAATCTTCAAAGTCTAAAAGATCGCTATCCATGAACAGTCTGACAGATATGTAGTGTCCATTTGTTGTTGACCCTTGTTTCGAACATAATGTCTTTCTCAAGACAAAAGAGTTATAGTCTTCGATAATACATCATTTATTGCCTGTGGGTTTGTAATGTCATCTCTATAGTTCAACAATCTGCGCATATTGGGACAGTAAATTGTGAGAACATTAATTGAAAATTCATTTGATGGAAGACTAAATAAAACAAATAATTTACGGGAGGGAATGACAAATGAGAGAGACATGTTAACAGCATCATTCTACATTCCAATCTACAGTATTAATAGTATTTCTCTCAACTCGTTAGTGATCACAATTCACTTAACTTTAGATGTAGTTTCATCTATGTATTAATAATAGCTTATGGTGTTATTTGCGACTAGTTGAAGTGCCACTGAGCAGGTTTCAAAGTGCACATTCATATATAACTATTTTCCCCTGTGCATACCGTGTGATCATCACTGATACGTGCATTGTGCATCAAAACCTGCCCAACTCGTGAGTACTCATAATTACCTTACCATTTATATTCTGAACCACAGAGTCAGAAGAATGTATTAATATGCATTTAAACATTACGTGTTTCACAACGTGAATATATTCTCCACAAAAAGGTGAAAATACTGCACGTCTTGTGCTCTATAAACATACCAACGCCCTGCACTAGAGTGAAGTCAGAACTCATTACAAGATGAATTGATCAGATTGGATCATACTTGTCCACAACATCCAGCCAGCGGACTCAGGCCTTTGGCAGCGCACAATATTATATCATGACGTGTCATAAAGGTTTTGTTAAAAAAAAAGGGCACTGGCACCTTTGAATCCGACAGCCATGTCGGTGCTCCTCCTAAAGTGGGGGGCAGGGGCAAGCAACACTTTTGTCCAGCCGTTAAGATGTCTCGTGTTGCTTTTTGCTCTCTGCCCCTGTGAAGACATGCAGCCCATCCACACTGCTCCCACTGCGCCTGCTGCTGCATTTGCTGCATTCGCGCCTAGAAATACTACTGTACATATCATTCTGCAGCATACATTTCAACAAGACCCATCATTCAGGGAATGCTGAATCAGTTATGTGTTTTGCTTTAATTTGAAGGATTTGAAGTCCCTTTTTTCCGGAATACATATTAAAAACAGGAATGCCTGAACATTTCTCCCGGTTTCCGATGGCTGACTCCCCTTAAAAGCATATGCGCCCCACTCCAGTCAAAGACTTTAGAATTTATCAGACTTTAGAATTTATCACGTAAAAAGGAATTAACCAGGGACTTCATTTGAGGGTTGCCAGGGATAGCATCTGCTTCCCTGGCTCCTCCTCTGTTTCCCATAGATCTTGTAGAGCAGAGTCAAAAGTCTCTAGGGAAGTCCCGCCCCTAAATTCCCTACATGGTGGGAACCGGAAATAGTGAGAAGCAAGACGCCTGTAATGATGCCTATAACACGAGCAGTTTTCCATTGGGAAAACCATTCTTTATGTTCCCACGAACAACTGACAGCCTTTTGGGAAGGATCCCTGAAGAGCATGTAAAGGTGCATGAAAGAAGAGATTGGTGACGTCACATGAAGAAAGTGAAACACCTCCGAAGAAATGACAAGAGAAACAATGAATAGACTGTATAGAATCTGATGATGAAGTAAGAACTGAGTAAACATTCACATGCAAAATGAGGATCACACGTGTGAAAAGCATGGAAGAAAATGACAATGATTTTATAATTGTACAGATGCAGGAACGCAGGTAGATGAAGTAATCATAAGGATGGCTATAGATAGTGAATAGATTGCAGCGATGCGCCAAGGTATATACATGCATAGGAATCTGGAAGTTCTACTTTGTATTTGAGCAAACTGGACCCTGTGAATAGAAGGGCTGGAAAAGTGTGGCGCAGCAAGATAAACTCAGCTGAGAATAGAAGGAGCATCAAGAGGCCTACTTGGCCAAGTGTCAAGGGGTGAAGCAGCCAAGGAACTAGTCAATAATAATGAAATGATACAATGTACGAGAAGGAGAGAAGCCGAACTCCTGTTAAGGTGCGGCGTAACGACATTGGGTGCAAAGTTCTATTCTTTTAATATTATTAAATGTGGGGAGGAGCTCAAACATGGTCTCCAGTCACATGGTCAGATGAAAATAGACTCTTGGACAGGCTACACCGAGGCAAGAAAATAAAGTTTCACCCACACTCCCTTTTATTCCCAGGGGCAGTGTGATTTTATAAGGCCGAGTACAATGAATATTCTCATGGCAGACAGCTTGAGTGATGCTGGATGATGGGCTAATTGGGTGGGGAGGCATGGTCAAGCCCGACTCTCTTGCACCAGGGGTACCAGAATGCATGCTGCTAAAGAGTGGAATATTCCAGATGGGCACATGCATGCCAAGCAATTATAAAGGGCCACGTACGAAAGAGCTTAGACCCCCAATAAGACGTTGGGTATTTTCTGAGGCTCACAATGACTTTCACTAGTGGTGGGCAGAGTTGTTCACCTTACAGTAGAGATCCAATCACAACACCAACCCTCATACGAAATATACCTAGATATTTTGTGTTATCCAACCACAACCCCTCATAAGTGCCTTAAAATGCCATGTAGGATGACATCACTGATGACACATATTTACTATATAGTCATCTTTTTTATGACATGCAAACATGACTGTTGTGATGTATGTGGTTAGGAGAAGGGTAGGATCTAGTGGTGGAATTGGAGTGTCCAGCAACTCAGGTGGAATGTTATTCCTTATCTTGGGGCAGTTGGCTCAGTTTCTTGCTAGACACAGGTTGGGGGTCTTTACTGCTTATGCATCTTGTAAATAAATACCTTTATGCCAACCAAGAAATGCGTGGAGACCATCTTTACATTGGCGAGGAGGGTTAAAGAACATAGCACACCCCCAAGAGATGCAAAGGGTGTAGTGGTAAGCTTGACCCTACACTTTGGGAAGTGACCATTGCTGCAGCTACAAACTACGTACACAAGCATTGCTGCTGGAGGTGATGAGCTCCTATCAACCCAAAAACCGGTAAGAAGCCACATTGCAACAACCATGAAAGGGGAGAACAGACGGAAAAAGAGAGCTTGTCCAGTGTTATGCAGTAAGCAGCATGTGTGTACCTGTAATCATTGGTGGGGCTACAGAAGAAGACCAGCAATTTTTGGTAAACTGATCTCCCGGGGAGTGTTGGCACACTTGAGGGAGAAATCAGATTGCAGATTGCATCAAGTTTACTTTTCAATGGGCGCGTGTCCACATAACCGAGGAAGCTAAGCCTGCATCGCCTCATGTTTTTTTGTTTTTTACGTCAGCGCGTGATCCGCTACCCGAAACGGGCTGTGAACTGGCTGCCAGAAGGGACAAACATCAGCATATGAGACACTCCATTCGTAGCAGCGCTTACTACAGGGGTGCAAGTGTGTGGATCTGAAGTGAGACCTTGAGATCCAGCAACGAGACAGTGTAAGCACACAAGACCTGTCACCAGGAGCAACGTGTATGTCTGTGCTCAGCACAGGAGAGCGAGCATGTGTGCCTAAAGCAATGCTTCGGAAACTACAGCAACAAGAAGGGAGAGGCGCTGATACCCCTAATGCAGCCTACCCGTGACAAGGAGGAGGCCAGCCAGCAGACGCGTGAACCTTTAGCAGCAGTGGCATTTATCGGCTAATTGGTGATGGCTGGGTCTGTGTAGGCAGAGAGTCCTAAGGCAAGAATTTGTAGTGTGTACACCCATGGCCCTTAGGGAAAAGGTGTGCACAGAAGTCTGGGCTTTTTTGTACCTACATTTGCACAGCAAAAAAGGAATGAAGGTGAGAGAGTTCTGTGGTGTATGCT
The DNA here is from genome assembly GCF_040938575.1 of Ambystoma mexicanum. Classification (NCBI taxonomy): domain Eukaryota; kingdom Metazoa; phylum Chordata; class Amphibia; order Caudata; family Ambystomatidae; genus Ambystoma; species Ambystoma mexicanum. The sequence continues at coordinate 206,544,539 of NC_090932.1, forward strand.
GCAATTGTTTGAGACTCAGCTTCATCTGTTTTATTGATAGACCAGTATAAACTCCCATCTCCCACCGGTAACATTTCGCAAAAAGCAGCAGGGTGCCTTCTAATTGCCATTAATTGACTGCCTAACACAGCAAAGGACCAACCGAGTTAGAGAGAGGATTGTGGACCATGGCAGTGGCAGGGGTCCCAGGCCCACCCGTATTTATGGTCAGTTCTGGCCCAGTAGAAATAAAGTGGGCAGCCTGGAGCAAGGGCTTTATACACTATGATAAGGGCATGTCTGCTGAATGCAAGTTTTCACTCTTATTACATTTCTTGGGGTACAAAGGTCAAAGAATTTATGAAACATTGTCTGAACTCTTCGACCCTGATCTGGAAAGTCAGGTGAACAAATTTGGTAATGCGTTCATGAAACTTGATCGCCATTTTGATGTTAAGACTAGTACTGTGTTAGAAAGGTACAATTTTGGAATAAGGGAGCAATGAGAAGGAGACGATGTAGAGAAGTACATTACGACATTGCGCCACCTTGCCCTGAGTTGCACATTTGGAGAGAAACTTGAGGAGCATAAATGTGATCAGTTTATGTTGCACTGTTTGAGTGATATTATAAGGGAAGAGATATGGTTGAACGATGAGCCAGATTTGGAAAAAGTGGTAGCCATAGCCAAAAGGGTTGAGCACACTATGCTTTTTGTAGCTAAATTAAAGTTGAAGGAGAATAGGCCCATGTCCAGTGGATGATCCATGTAAATATTATTAGTATGCAATAAGAAGGGTAAGGAGAAACCCTTTAAGGATTTGAGAAAGGAGATGAGAGAAGTGGAAAAGCGAAGGGCGCCAAGAGAGAGGAGATTCTGTGTTTTCATTGTGCGAGCTTGAGTCATTTTGCCAACTCACCAGTGTGCCCGGGTAGAAAAGTGAGATGTAATAAATGTAAAAGATGGGGGCACTACACTAATGGATACAAGAATTATAGGTTGTGAGGGGGGAGGAAGGTGCTGTATGTGGTAGAGGATATACAGCAATTATCTGGTGAAGAGGAGGAAGAGTGTGTTGAGGTTGTCACAGTGAACATGGTGATGTGCAACGAAAAAGAAGATTGTGACAGTCCATTTGCTAATACTTATGTAAATGGGAATGTAGTACGCATGATGGCTGATTCACTGATTGCACGAGAATTGTATGAGAGTGTAGTAGGTGGTAAGATGGAGGATCGGATGCTGTCAGATAAGAGACGTGGTGGGTACAATTGTGGGAAGATTGAAGTTATTGGATATTGCACTGTGGGATTTCAATTCAAAGGAAGGGAAATGCAAGGGAAAGTATATGTTACAAGGAGTGGTGAGACATTGCTAGGGTGGAAGGAACAAAAAGGATTGAAAATAAAGCTTGATCCCAATATGCACAAGCAAGTACTGAATGTGACAGAACGTTCAAGTGTAATTGATAGTTTTCCAGATGTATTTCAGAAAAAAAGGTTGTCTGTGTGAAAGGAATGCTTCACAAGATTATTCTTAAGGAGAGGAGAAAGCTGGTAGGGACAGAACTTCATCCTATTCCGATGGCCCTTAGCGATGGAGGGCAAGATGAGCTCAAGAGGTTGAGGGAGGTGGCATAATAGTGCCTGCAAAGAGTGTTAAGTGGATATCACCTTTGGTCATCGTAAAGAAATCTAGTGGAGAATTGAGGCTGTGCGTCGATCTGAGGGAGCTCAAAAAGTGCATAGAGAAAGACATCTGTTGCAAAATATATATGAGATGTAGACTATGATTGGTAGTGCCAGGTATTTTACCAAATTGGATATGGTGTCGGCCTATCGCCAGATACAGTTTATCACCCACAAAGGTCTTTCAATTGTGTACAATGCCTTTCATCTTAGTGTTGGCATCTTCTGTCTTCCAAAAAGTGATGAACACATTTTGGTGGGCATGGAAGGGGTGTGGTGTTTATCAGGATGACATCTTGGTGTGCAGTGATATCTGGGAGAAACATGAAGAGAATGTGAGGAAGGTGTTGAGGATTTTGGGACAGAGGGACATAACACTACATGCAGAGAAATGTACCTTTGGAAAGGGCATGGTGGAGTACATAGGTTATGAGATATCTGTGGAAGGTCTACTTCCAAAGAAAGAGTAGGTGGAAGGGATTAAGAAGGTGAGGTATCCCAATGGTAATGGTGAATTGCATTCATTTCTCTGTATGATAGAGTTCTATCATACGTTTGTGGACAATTTTGCCAATAAAGTCAACAAAATGAGGTGTTTGCCCAAGAAAGGAGTGGAATTTGAGTGGGATGCTCGGTGTGAGCAGGAATTCCAAGGCATATAAAGAGAAATTGACATGGCTATTGCTTTGACGATGTATGACACTAGAAAGAAGTGTACCATATCGGTAGATGCTAGTGAGACTGGTATTGGTGCAGTACTTACTCAAGTTGGGAAGGATGGTCAAGATATGGTTATAACACATCCTTCAAGGATGCTTAGGGGGGTGAAAAGGAACTACTCCATTCTAGAGAAAGAGGTGTTACCCTGTCATTGGGGAGTCAAGAAGTTCTGAAATTTTGTTTGGGGAATAGAGTTCACTATAAGAACCGATCATAGACAACTGAAGTCTATTTTTGAGAAGAAAGGTTTTGAAAGAGTGTCAAGGAGAGTAGTATGTTGGGTGACTAGGTTACAGGGGTATACATTTGATGTTAAGGTCATTTCAGGAAAGGAGAATGTACAGGCTGATCATGTGGGCTGATCATGTGTCGAGGTTGTGTGAGGTTGTGTGAGGTTGAGGATTGATGAATGAGGGAAAGAACAGATATGGCTTTTGTGTCAAACGATGGGGTCATCACCCGAGGAGAATGGGTGGAGGCATTGAGGACAGATGAGAGTTTGGTACGTGTTATGCACGTTGTTCGAGAAGGATGGCCTGAAAATAGACTTTTGAGTGAAGAAGAGAGAGATCATTGTGGGAAGTGAGGTCTGAGTTGAGTGTCAGAGGTGGGATTTTGTATCGCTGGGATCGAGTGTTGGTTCCCAGTGCTATACGGAGGAGGTTGGTTGAAGTTGATCATGAAGAACATATTGGGGTCTACAAGACCAAGTGAGTTCTAAAAGAAGATCATCGGTGGCCGAGTTTCACTTGTGATGTGGAAAAGATGGTAGGGAAATGTGTTGAATGCAAAGTATCTGGTAAGAACGTGGTGGCCAAAATGCAACCCGTGGTAAATGTTTATGCCCCTCCTGGGGTGTGGAGTGACTTGGCAATAGAGATTGTGTGGCCGATGGACATGGGGAGTTTTGGTAGTTTTATTGTTGGTTTGATTGACTTACCTTCAAGGTGGATGGAGTTTCATATATTGCGGGATGCAACAGCCCAAAGTATGGTTAAGTTTTTGCAGGATATTTTTGAGAGACTAGGTTTTCCTGTCTCTATATTGACTAACAATGGAAGACAATGGCCATCATTAGGAGGTTGGAGGTAACCATGCTGCTTTTAGCAGAGAGGGCCAATGTATTGGAGGACATTTTCAAGAGTACTTGAGATTAAGTGGTGTGGGACATAAAAAAAACTGTGTTATATCAAACTCAGACCAATGGAATGGTTGAGATGGTCAATCACTGCATCATGGAGGCTGTTCGCATGTCCACAATCTGTGGCAATGATGGAATGATGGCGGTGAGAGACAGGCTTAATGCTTTACAGTTGGCACCCCGTGTCAATACTGGTTTAAGCCTGTTCGAGTTGATGAGAGGAAGAAAGCCCAACACCAGGGTCTCGCCTCCATGGTTGGGTAGAGCACGAGGGACTGATTGTGTGGTGGAAGAGGTGAGAGGAAGGATGGTCAGGAAGAAAGTTGAATGGGTGAGGAAGATCAATGTGAGATCAAGAAGAAAGAAATTAAATGTTGATGTGAGAGATTGGGTGCGCATCAGAAAGGAAGTGATTAAAAGGAAGGGAGATTTCATTTATTCTGAGCTTGTGCGGGTGACGCAGGTTTTGAAAGGTGCAGTGAGAGTTCAAGGTGGGCAAGTGTGGAATTTGTCCAAAGTTGCAAGGGTGACAGTCAGGTCATTGCGTAGGCATGATGAAGGAAGCAAAGACAATTAAGCTTCCCAGTTGAGCTGTATCCATTCCTCTGAAATGTTTTTTGTATCCAGGACAATTATATTGCTATCTTATTGCTTGTACATAGTTGTATGTGTGTGTCGTAAAGGGGGAGGTGCATTGTGATCTATGTGCTTAGGAGAAGGGTAGAATCTAGGGGTGGAATATGGAGTATCCAGGAACTCAGGTGGAATGTTATTCTTTGTCTTGGGGCAGTTGGCTCAGTGTCTTGCTGGCACAGGTTGGGGGACTTTACTGCTTATGCATCTTGTAAATAAATACTTTTATGCCAACCAAGAAATGGATGCAGGCCATTGTTATAGAGACCTTACTGTCGGATGTTGGATGATGTCCATTGTACTCCCTGTTTTAGATAATTTATATTAAAACAGACAACAAAAGTATGTTTGCCAACTTCCTGAGTCGGTTGAATTATTGATGTTTGAGTATTTCCTCCATCCCCATACACCCTTTATAGTGTTACCTTGACCTAAAAAGTCTGAAACGGTTCAACCTGTCCTTGCTACCACTGGGCCACTGGACAAACAGACAGTGCCAAGAGCAAATATTTGTGTTGTACCTGAAAAAGGTGATGTAAATGCAGCTAATTGTGCCACAGCTTTTTTCACCTGGAATCTCAATCCCGTTATCGCAAGAAATAAGAGGGATGCAGAGCAAACCATGATGCTGCTGTCAGTAACAGGCTGGCATTCAATTTCTGAAGAATGCCTGAATAGTTGGGTTCAGAGCCGGCAGCTGCCTGTGCAGCTCATACCCAGCACTGTAGCATCAAGAAGGGTATGGTTGCTAAGTCTAGCAGCTGGGAATGGGTAAGAGCAGCCTGCAGTACTCAACGACAGCACATCTCATCAGTTTTTCCCATGGTCTGCTTGGCAAAACCAGTGAGCCACTGGGCCTGTGATAAGAGGGGTGTGACTCAATGAATTCTCGCACCAATTCCTCCTCGGCACTGTGTGACCTGACCCAGATCTGTCAGACCTGCATCACAGGTACACTTTAGATAGAGGCAAAGTGAGATAATTAATTCACGTGAAGTTGCCCTCCACCTTTGAAATAAACCATTTGTTGCTTCCTCAAGCAACACAAATGTATATTTGGATGGATAGCTCAGGGGCAACACACTTGATTTGGGAACAAGAGGATGCAGTGCAACATGGGTTCATTTCTTATTCCATTGCTTAGAAGATGGAGGAGGCTGGAATTAAGCAAGATATAAAGGACCAAAGAAAATAATAAAATAGGCCTTTTCTAAGGGTGATGACATAGAGCTGCTGCTGTTGTTTACATTTTAAAATGAAATGTGGGTTACTTCCCAAATAAGCAAAACAGAAGAGTGATAGCTGGAATGTTTCAGATCATTCATAACAACTGGCACAGCTCTGGGTGACCCTCCAGACCATTGCATTTCAGCCTGCCAAGCCACTGCAGGCTTGGTCCCACCTCAAAGGGGGCAGTCCATTTTGAACTGCTGGGTCACATTCCTTCTGTAGGCACGGCAGGCATTTCTAGAGGCGATATCCTGGAGCTGCTACTTCTGTTTAAATTGTAAAATAGAAAAATAAAACTGCAATTAGTGTGACCTGCAACACATCCTTCCCCTCTATCTCCCAACTAACAAAAATAACTGTGTGTTACTTACCAAATAAGCACAACAGAAAAGTGATGGTTGCAAGAATTCAAATCATTCACAATCACTGGCACAGCTCTGTGCAACCGACCAGACCATTGTTTTTCTGGTTAGTATTGTGTTGGTTAGGTGCTGTTTCCAGTCTGTGGCCAGACACTTGGTAGGCACAGATTGTCTACATGTTGGGGTTTAGGCCTCTTCGAGATGATCTGTCTGTTTACAGTTAAGCCCGAGTGATGTACAATAGTTCAGGTTGTTGTGTTGGACGTCTGCTTACATTCACAGTAATTTGGTAAAATGGGCCTATACACACTGATATTAATGGTACCTATGGTGATCCATTCTTGCATGAAATCTATCTCATCTTGCAATGATATAGTAACCTTATTTTTTCTTAGTGTAATGGTATGTCATACCACTCCCTGTTTTGTCAGGGGGTGAAAGGTCATATGCCAACACTTACCATGATGTTACTTGGAGGGTATGGTCAAATGACATCACTTCCTTTGAAGTCATCAGAGGTCAAGGGTCATGTGATGTCATGTCTGCTACCTCTGACATTTTGGTGAAATGACATCCCTGGATTTAACTTCATTTTCAGTGAACAAGAAAACATATTCTTTTAAAGCACCAAAACCAGCAAATGTCCCACCAGAAAAATGTGGGTATTTAAGCGACCGCGATCAAAAGGACACAACCCTCCTTTCCCCCTCCTCTTTTCATTTTTTAGCAGCTAAACCGAGTATTTCTAGTTCTTGTTTGACACTTCGACCACTAGTAATAGGTGAGGTGGGGGTTGAAGCCCAGCAGCTGTGGGAGTGGAAGGAGTGAACTGTTGAAGTTTGACGTTTCTGTCAAAGAGGATTTACAGTTTGAGAGCCATGGTTTATGGGGCACAGTGATCAGGGGCAGAAGGGGAATCCGGACAGAGGCCAGGAGGAAGAACAAATCTCTCGTAGAAGTGATAGGCATAAAACAACAAAGTGTCATTGAGTAGGGAATGGTGGATAGACAGTTGATGATGCAAGGCGATGGTTCCAGGATGATGGAATAGTATCAGAAGTTCACGATGTAAGGAGACTCAAAGGGTTAGCTGAGTTTTCCAAGAGAGAAGGCGTGGAGTGAAAATAAATGTAAGCAGCACATACATTGTTCAGGGACATTTAGTTGAAGTAGGGGCATATGAGTTGCCGTTGTTCTAAAGAATGGAGGTGAAGAAGTTGTGATTGGCCAGGAAGGAGGTGGCACATGTATAGGTGAGTGGAGAGGGTCAGAAGATGATGGTAGACAATGCCAAAGCCCACGGATCCACCCCAAAATATGATCCCTGCCTAGTGTCCTGCCTACCCACCCCACAACAAAAGAACCCCTATTTGAAGACCTACCCCCCTCCAAACAGAACAAGCATACCTATTATCCTACACCTAAATAATCACCCAAACTAAAACTTGCATCCCCACACACACTCTACAACCACAACACACATACCTGGATCCTGCCCCCAACCCCTACCTCCACAACACACATACCTGGAATCTTGCCACACACCCTACCACCATGCCACACATACCTGTCTTCCTGTCCCCACACCACCACAACACAAATACTTGGCATTTTACGCAACCAGCCTCCACTACAGCAACACATATACCTGGCATCCACCCCCTACCACCAGCCACCACAACAAATATACATAGTGTCCTATGCCTTGACCCACCACAACAGTTTACATATCTGGTGTCATACCCTGGTACCCCTCAAAACACACGTACCTGGTATCCTGCCACCTAACACCTCAACACCCAAACCCACATACCTGGTGTCCTGCCACACCCACCTGCCACCACCTCAACACACATACCCGATGCCTTATCCCATTAACCCCCTAAATCCAAGCAATTAACCTGGCACTCTACCCCATAACACAACATACACATGCAATGTACCCTGCCCTATAAACACAACACACTTACCTGAGCCCTGCCCACCCCCAAACATACCTTGTGTCCTGCCCACCTTCCAGCCACTATCCCCAACCAGAACTTACATACCTGGTGTCCTGCCTACCCGTACCCTCCCACAAAAGCTTGTTGATGTGGTCTGTGCCAATGGTGTGGGGGAGTGTTGGATTAGATGCACTGCCACATCAGTAACACACTTTGTTGTTTTGTTTTAGAGGGAGGCGGTGAGTGGATTGCCTTCTCCAGGAGTATTAACACAGGGATAGGAGTGAGGGTTTTGCAGTATGGCTAGAGAGGTTGAGGCCAAAAATAGATTGGAACCAAGACCAAATGGGACGACTTTACTAACAATCCCTGTCCTGCATGCCCAGGGCCAATTCAAGAATGAGCTGGGAGGGACAAGAGAGTAAGTCAGGTTAACCCTCCTGCTCACTGGAATCAGCCGCATATTATTGTGTTATACTTCGCAGTACAAAAGAGTGATGGCAGAGCTCGGCACTTGCCGACATAGACTACAGGCACGAAGGTCAGGTCAAGGTAGGGCCTGACAGATATGGCCCGTATTGCCCCGAGCCCTGCTCCTTAATCACCCAGCTCTAGTTTTCTATGCACAAAAAGTTATGTTCGAGATTCTATTTTTTTTTTCTTTTCCTTTCGGCTACAGCCAATGCATACATGTTGGCAGTGCATCTTCAACGCCAAGATGCCTTCGGGTGAACATGCGCTATATAAATAGCCATAACATAACATAACATAAATACGAGTTTCAGTTCACAGCCTATGTTTCTGTGTGGAAGAGCGTGTATGTGAAGTACGCCCAAGATGTGCCTGAAGGCCATTGACGTGCTCAGAAGATGGCAGTGCTCTTGTTGCTTTGCATGTCACGTGTCAGTGAAGTGGTAAACAATGTGTTATTTTACCTTTCAATCACCTACTGCTGGGCTTGGGACTCTTTCTTAATGATGATGGATTGGAAGAAGTGATGGGTCCTCACAGAGTGAGTGCCAGATTCTGAGGTGCATGCAAATGTAAGAAAGTGTTCCTGCATGAAAGTGGAACACTTTATTACAAACACCATATTATGTTAAAGAAAGAATGTGGTGCAGGGACAGCTTCAGCATGTGCTTGATTTATGGCTTGACAACAGCCCTAGCAACCATCAGGAATGTAGGGCAGCCACATGGGGGGCTTCTCCTCCCAGCAGCACTGGTTTAGCAGGAGAAAAAAGGAGTACATATACGGTACCTTTAAAGTGCTGTTAAACTCCACTGCACGCGTTTTTCCCTGTATAAACAATGCGTTTCCTAGACTTCAGCACCACTTTTCTAGTTTAATGAAAATTTAGGAAAACTTTCATAAACTAGAAAAGAGGCAGTCTATTAAGAAATGTTCGGAATGTCACTGGAGCTCACATTTCCCCCACAGCATGTGATTTCAGCAGCTTTTGCTGCTGGAAAGCACATCTCCCCTCCAATATGTCTGCCCACCTGAGAATGATGGTGGTGGGAACTGAAGGAGAAAATGTCGTATTTCTACACACTTTTTATCACGAGCTCAGAATCTGGCCCTGAGTGAAATAAGCTGACGCCAGCTGTTGAGGCGTCTCTCATCAAAGCGCTGTCAGCGCCACCGAAAGGGCAAAAGCACAGGAAACAGGACATATGTTTACCTTAAAGCGTTTGGGTGTGTGTGCGACAGTGGAAGGCTGTGTACAGCGATCTCAATTATCGGTGAGAGCATCGACTTGACATGACAGGCAACCCAGTCTGCTCGCAGACGTGACTGGCAGCTCTGAGGGCTCGTTTCAGACAACAGCGGAGAAGAGAAGAGAGAGGCCTCCCACCGGCACTGCGCTGCGCAACGGTCACCTTCGCTCTACCCTCTGCTCTCGGCAGATGACAGAGAAAAATCAGCAGAAACCTGTCCCCCGTGACCCGGCAGAATTACTATCCAGTGCCACTTTTCATCAGAAAACACTGAGGGCCTGATTCAGAGCTCATGATATAAAGAGTGTTCAAATATAACATTCTCCCCTCCTGTTTCCAGCACCACGAGTCTGAAGTGGGTGGAAGTACTAGAGGGGAGATGTCCTACTGTCTGGCAGCAAAAGCTGCTAAAATCTCCCATTGTTGGGGAAACGTGCTCCAGTGGCATTGCAAGCATTTCTTTAAAGACTGACACCTTTCTAATTTAAGAACGTTTTCTTAAACTTTCATTACACTAGATAAGGTCTAGTGCAGTCTAAGAAATTCAAGTGTGCAGTGGAGTTCAATGGCACTTCAGCGGTGTCATATTTTAACTCCTCTGATTGACGTGCTAAATCAGTGTTGCTGGGAGGAGAATCCACCCAATGTGGCTGGCCTGCATACCTGATGGTTGCCACGGCTGTTGTTAAGCAGTAAATCAGACTCATGCAGAAGCTGAGGCTTTCATGTCCCTGCACCACATTCTTTCCGTTAGAATATGGTGCATTTAAGAAATGTGTTGTTCCGCTTGGAAGAACACATTTCTATGTTTACAGGGACCTCTAAATCAGAAGCAGGTACTGCATCAGGTCCTTTCAACCTTTTCAAAAGAAAGGGCTTTGCGCCTCGGGGGTTGGGGAAGCAATAACTGACTCCATGTTGAGAGACAGCAGTCTTGTAACACAGCAATATATCCTTTTCTTTATTTTCATTCTGGGGCATGAAATGTGCTCTTTGCAGCATTCTCATTACAAACTGTGTTTTCTCTTCTCACAGAATGACCAGAAGTGTTATCACCTCTTTGCCTTCTAACACTGATTTCTCCACATCAGTCACTTGCTGACAAAGAAGGGGAAAACGCTCTTCAGTGGGCATTTAGTGTTTAAGCCCCATGTTGGCTGGCCGTCTAATAATGATTGGCAGCTGTTAACCTTATCTGTGTTACAATTGTAATGTATGCACCCCAGGGGTGCCTCAGACTGTTTTCACTCTAAGAAGGGGGCCCCCATCCATTATGTTGAAATGGGCCCCCACACATCTTCAGCCGTACATGATCAGAAGGTGGCAACATTACCCACCTGTAGGCTTGGACTGTCCTATTATCCAAGCATGGGGAAGTTTTTTTGAAAGGGTGGGCCACATTATTTTTAACCAGAGTGGCCAATGTCACGATTCACTATACTAGTTTTAAACAATGCAACTAAGTGAATATGCATTCAAATGCACTATTTGCAACACATTTTTTCCCCAAAAAACTCCCTTGTGTATTCTGTTCCAAAAGGTAACAAATTGCAATTTGCAAATTGTAGGCCACTTTTTCATTGGTGCCCAGGCAAATTTGATGTCCCAGTCTGACCCTGTCCAACTGCCGCCTTGGCTGAAGTTCTCCCTTTTCATTTATATTGAAAGCATATTCTGTTATTCCTACAGACAGAAGCCTGGATAATAAACTGCTGTCCAGGTAGGAAATAACCTGGCTTTGGTTTCAAAAGAAGGCTGCCACTTGGCAGTTGTCATTAACACGGATCGTCAAACTCAGTTGGACAGGTCTCACAGTGAAGAGAGCATTCACTGTTGTCTTTCTCCCTCAATTCCTCTCCCCCTGCCACCAATCCCTCTGGTGACCTCAACTTCATTTCACTCTGTCTGCTCCCTTTCTCCTACCCTTCCCTCTTCATCCTTTATTACTTAACACAAATTCGAAGATGAAACCTTGGTCTCTTCAAGCCGAGCTCTCACAGGAAAAATCTTTGTCTCCAATGCCTCTGCCTCTCGTGGGCTCCAATGTCTCTGTCTCTCGTGGGCTCAGTTGATCAGGCCTTTGTGGAATTTATCTGGCACTATCTTCTGCTTACAAACCAACCCTATCCAGCTTGCTCTGTTGCCTCCATTCAGACAACCATGACTCTTTATCTATGTCGCTGCAGTAAGTCCCACACCGTAATACTCACTGCTGTTCTCTCCCTGTCTCATGGAAACATGTTCTCCTTCCTACCTTTAGTGATATGGACTTTGTGACTTTGTCAAGACCCTTAACAATACCAATCTTATGTCTTCTCTCTGCTCTCGTCCCTATGAGCTAAAGTCATTTAATCTCTAAAGGGCCCTCCTATAAATTCATGATGCCCTTGCCCCCCACTGCTCACTTTCAGCTGATGCTTTGCCACATAGTCAATCAATATTTCCGAATTAGTAGAAACTTATCAACATTTACCCTCTCCTACTAACATGTACTGCACCACTTCCCTACCCACATTGCCTCCACCATGCTGGCTTTCTCTTTCCATACCCTTGCTGTACTGGCACCCATTCTCTAATCTGCTACATTTTCATGTGCTCCCTTTGATATTGTTAAACCTTAAACACTTAAAGAATTGTCCCACTGAACACGTTGCACCTATCCTCTCTTTTCAAATGTTCACTCACCTCACAGATCTTCCAAGTCTGTTTCAAAGTGTCAACTGTTCTACCCATCCGGAAGAAACTCATATCGTACAATCACAACCCTACCAACTACTCTCAATGTCTTGAGCTGTTGGTGTTTATCTGTATGACTACTTTACTGGAGGCAAACACAGTGTAGGGGAAAAGGAGGCTCTGAATTTCAGCCAGGCAGCCCACATGGCACCATGCACTTGTGAGCCCCAACACATTTTCCCCAGCCACCTAACCACTTGACGGGCACCTGCCAGCAGGCGCTGACTCATGTCCCCAGCCACCCAACCAACCACCCACCCACCATCGACAGGAACCTGTCAGCAGGCCCGACTCATGTCCTCCAGCCACCCAACCAACCACCCAACCACCATTGACAGGCACCTGTCAGCAGGCCCTGACTCATGTGCCCCAGCCACCCAACCATCCACCCACCCAGCAGTGACGGGCACCTGCCAGCAGGCCCCGACTCATGTCCCCCAGCCACCCAACAACCCACCCACAAGCAGTGACGGGCACCTGCCAGCAGGCCCCGACTCATGTCCCCCAGCCACCCAACCACTCACCCACCCAGCAGTGACGGGCACCTGCCAGAAGGCCCCGACTCATGGCCCACCAAACAACATGTCCTAACAAAACAGACCCATGTCCCTAATGCCAACCCTATTCCCCCCTGCCCCCCAGTACAAGCACGCAACCATCCACTGCACCCACTCCCAAATTACCCAAGCCATGAGAGTCTCAAAAGAACCACCATGGCCAAGCATAAATGTACAACAGAGCCACACAGTGGCAACACATGACTGAGGCAATGCTCATAGAGACATGCACAAAACCAATGAGAGTAGACCACACCAATAATGAAGATATATGATATGTATTAAAAACGTAATGAAAAAGCATGTTGACAAATCAAACTTGTAAATTAAGAGATAATGAAATCAGCAAAAAAGAAAAGTCCAATTTTAAACAAAAATCCACAAGAGGAAAAAAGGAAAGTGGTCCATTTCCAATGTCCAAAAATAGGACATGAAAAAAAAAAAAAACATTGATCCATGGGATGTTAAAATAACTAAAGAATGTACAAGTCGGGAACTATATACACTGCAAGTCCAAATGGTCCATGATGCCCAAACCAAAGGAAACCTACCAGAAATCCTACAAAATAACTATGTACATAAAGTGGAGCAAAGTCCATGAACTCCAAAATAAAAAAAAATAAAAAAAAAACAAAGGAAACCTAACACTAAAGAACTATGTAAAAAGGCGGCAGGCAAGTCCAATGGCTCACTCGTTGATGTTCCGAGCCAGGGCATCATCAAACACCTTTTCAACGTCCTGGAGGCGGGCCTCTTCCCTGGCCTCAAGGTCTCACAGGGATGCAGTCATGGCGGCCTCCAACTCCTGCGAGTTGCCTCGAGACACTCAGCCCGTCTCAATGCCCTGCGCATGGAGGTCTCCACCCTGACCATAGTGAGCCATGCCTCCTCCGCCCGCTGTTGCTCCGCATCTATTTGCTGGCCCAACCACTGCCACACGGAAGAGACTCCCAATCCAGGCTCCTCCTGCCCTCCGGCTGATGTCTGCCCCTCTGATGTAGATGGCCCTGAGCCATGATGCCTCCCACCCTGAGCCTGCTGCTGCTGTGCATGTGCCCTGCTGGTCGATGCCTGCACTTCCTCCTCTTGCTGGGGTCCAGTTGTGGGAGTGGCTATCCCTGCTGGACGTCCGACTCCCGCCTGTGGCAGGGATGTTTCCTCCACCAGCCTGGCCGCTGGTTCAGGGGCAGCTCCACAGGGTGCCCAGGTGATACTTGGGCAGGAAGATGGCACAGAGGACGACTGGTGCATAGGGGGTTCAGTTGAGGAGGGGGTCGCTAGAAGACCCAGCACACGAAGGAACCCAACCAGGGTGACCTGTCCTAGTAGGCTGACGCGATCAATGAGGTATTCGAAATGACATGCATTGTCCTCACGAGAACCCTGCATGTCATCCCGAACACCATGTTGACGCAACACCACCCCAGCTAGGACAGGGTTAACCCGGTCCCGGATAGCCACGTCCACAGGGATAGGAAGGCCAGTTGTTGTTTGCCCGTCCCCTCCCTGAAAACGGGTCTGGACAAAGGCATCCCTGCTGGTGCGGGATGATGCAGTCACAGGATTCGGGACAGGATTACACACAGGCACCTCTGCGGCACTCTGTGCTGCCTCCTGTCCCTGCCCCTGGACTGCACCACTAGCACCAGTGGAATGCCCCCTCCAGGCCCTGTGTGTGGGCCTTCCACGGCCTCCTCCTCAACCAAACCCACCACCAACTTGGATGACTCCGTGCCATCTTCCTCCATGGGCCCCAGTGGGGGCTCAGCTGCCCATTCTGCTGCCGAGGAGTCCACCTCTGACCTCTGCCTCTTGGACCTACCCTCGGCAGCTGCGGCCGCGGATGCGGCACCAGACTCCTCACTCCCCGAAGAGATGACAACCTGGGAGGGGAGCTGGGCCTTGCGTCTCCGCCTGGTGGTGGGATCCCTGCCGCTGTGCTACACAGCACCATCTCCGCCCTGTTCATCAGTTGACGCTGCAGACATGGAGAGACAGAACGCAGACGTACAATGGTCTGATACACACATGACAGTCGCACATGAGTGGTAGTGTCAAACCTCTCAGATGGCATCACGCTCCCCAACACACATATCATTTGAACCCACACACATGCGCAAATTAACAGGAATGTTGCAGCAGGCAGCAACATCCATACACATACAACAGCATGAGCATCCGAAGGTTAGCCTGACATCACATGCAACTGTACATCTCCACCTCCAGTCACAGTGAAATAATCTGCAACTATGTCACATCTGCCAATCAGCCTCCTACATGTCTTTGTCACATGCATCCATGGCATATCACATTCGCACACATGTCAAACACACACACGCACATGTATGCCGTGCACGTACATGAAGGTGGAACCAGCATCCATGTGTCACACCACAAGCATGCCACAGTAGATACACAGAAATGCAAACATGTGTGCATCTCCACATGCATCCGTGCATCATGCATTTGAACACATACACCATTGATGTGACTCACACATGACTGGACTCACATGCGGCAGGCTCATGTCCTTGCACATACACATCCATACATGGGGCTTTCCAGACATATGTCCAAGCTGCACACTCCTGGCACACCTCAACATGCACTGCGTCCAATCAGTACCCATGGACACTTACCGCTTGACTCCAGATGGGTCTGCCTCTGAAGGACCTGGAGGTGGAGCGCTGGGTGTATACGTTCCAGTACCCTCATCTGGCTGTTGGTAAGGCGGACCCGGCACCCCTCTGCATACACTGCATCCAAGAGGCACCCGGCCTTGCTGAGGGTCCTGGACCTGAAGTCCTCTGAGCGCTTCCGGACATGTGCCATGTCGCGGGCTGCCACCCCCTCCACATTGATGGCAGCCACAATGTCCTCCATATCCTCTTCCCTCCTTCATTGTTGGCGTGTAGTCTTCCGAAGAGGGCATCATAATGCACCAGGACTTGCTCCACCAGGATACCAACTTCTGTGGCAATGAAGCTGGTAGCCCTCTGCCTCTCTGGCTGGGTGTTGCCAGTGGTCTCCGATGTTGCTTCCTCTGACATGGCAAGCCCGAGGCAGGTGTGGGTGGGCAACTGGGTCCTGGTGCTGGGCTGTGGAGCGATGGAACTTCAGTTGGGAGTCTTCTGTTCCAGCAGGGGTGGTCACAGCAACTGGACCGCTGCAGATGGCTGACATGCAGGCACCAAATAGCAGGCACGTGGCCAGCAGGCAGGCAGGCAGGCAGGCAGGCAGCAGCAGATGGGAGGTGGGAGTTTACTCAGGGCTCTGGGGGGTAATAATTTGGCCTTCTGTGCAGGAGCGTGGTCTTCTGTGTGTTTTCGCGAGGCCAGCTTGATATGGAGTGATTTGGCACATGAAAAAACAGCACGTCAGCATTTAATTCGAAGAAAGGCCCTTAGTGCGTAAGTGCATATGTGACGTGATACGTGCGGGCATTTCCCTCAGCACGGGTGAATCTGCACGTGCAAAAAATTACATCTGCATGTGACTGCGTGTGATTCGATGAAAGGGCCTTAGCGCGTAAGCCCGTATGCGATGTTGCGCATGCGGGTGTAGCTTTCAGCACAGGTTAAAGGTGAGCACAGGCCAGCAAAACACTGTACGTGCTGTTCGTCGAGACCGACGCGTGTGTTTACTTTGCTGGAATCACACGCGATTACTTCACAGCGTCTGAAGTCCATACCTCTTCTTTTGTTTGGGTGATGCCTACGTGCACAAGCGCGTCTTTTTGTTTATTTTTTTCCACGCAAGGCAGACGGTGAGTCGCATATGCTTTTTTCCCACTGTGGGTCCCCCTGTGCATGCGTACCATTTAGAGGTCATAGTAGCCTGCGAGTTCCACGTTTACACAATTTTTTTTTTTATCCAATTTCCTGTGCTTACATTTTTATTTATTAATTTGTTATTTTCTTTTTGGGGGTGGCTGAGCGTTGCGTGTCCCGTGATTTCTCCCCAGGGATCACAGACAGCCTTGCGGGGGCACTTGCAGGGGCACTGGGGTACCTATTCCTTCAAGTACCCTGTCCCTTTCTAGCCAATTGTCCAGGACAATTGTTGAGTGAACCTCCCATAGCCCATTTTCCATCGGTGCCATGGTTGGGAGACCACCAAAGGCTAAGGGTGGCAGAGCTGGGCGTCCTCCCAGGGCTGCACGTGGGCGGGCACGTGGGCATGGAGACCAGGGAGGACAGGGAGTCCAGGGTGGCCAGGGTGGCTAGAGGGGTGGAAGAGGCAGGGGTGCCCCTCTGGGACGGGATGCCCAGCCATGTGCTGGTGCAGACATGCCACCACCCCCTGTGGTTCCTAGTGATGGAGCTGCTGCATCACAACCTGGCGCCCATATCACCCAACAGCAATGTACATCTGCTGTCACAGGCCCACCGGTGGTGGTAGCTGCAGTTGCAGCTGTGGACACCTCCACCCGGGCTCTGGGTCAGGCAGCGCATGTTGCGTTGTGTGATGAGGACTCCCAGGACGATTTCCATCTTGTCCGGAGGGTGGGCTCATATCTGTCCACTGTGGCTGTGACTGTGGCACACATATAAGGGGCAGTTATGACATCTGCTGCCCCAAGCAGCCAGATGGTGGTAACTGCATGTGCAGATGCAGCCAACACTACCCCGGCAGTGACTCAGACCCAAGCCAGACCTTCTGTCCTCATACCAACACCCACTGCCTTGGTCCAGTCCACCAGCGCCACTGCCCCCACTGATCAGGGCCACATTGCCCCCTCAGGGTAAGTACCACCGTCCAAAAGGAGGAAGTGTGTTCCTGCACAAGAGGCTGGGATCCCAGACACGGCTCCGGCCTCTGGCATGTCAAGGAAGAAGCCTTTCTGCAATCAGGAACTGAACTTCCTTGTGGACTTCGTGTCGGAACACCAACGCGCTATGCTTGTGGGCCCACAGTGCCATACAATGCATCACCAGCATTGCGACCACTGGCAGCATGTTGCAGATGGTGTGACATCCATGGGAATCGAGATGCGCACAGCTCAGGACTGCTACAGCGATGGAATTACCTCAGACGCAGTGCTAAGCAAAAGCGTGCCTACAATTACACCATGTCTCTGGTGACTTGTGGTGGGCCACCACCGGAGGAGGATGAACTCACTCAACATGAGGAGATCACTTCAGAGTTCATCCCAGAAGAACAAATCAGTGGAGTGGGAGAGAGGATGGATTATGATGCATCATCTGGTGAGTATTGATGCGTGTAACTCAATGAGATGTGTGTTTGGCATGTGTGACCTGCCCAACTACAAGTAGGATCTTTCCTATATTCAATCTCCCTCAGCACCTGTGTTGTTCACCAGGGGTCTGACCTCTCGGCCCCAATTCATGGAGAGCAAGTGGCAGCTCTTGACTACTGCATTATCATTTTTTTGTACAAGTTTCGGTGCTACGCTGATGACAACCAACTCATTTCCTGGCTGACCTTGGCCACCTCTTGTCCCTCCCTTATTTCTGATAGCCTCATTGCCATTTGCTTTTGGTGTACTACCAACGGTCGCTGTCTGAATGCCAGCAAGACTGGCATCCTCCTCCTCGATGCACCTTTGCCATCCTTTGCCATCAATCTCTGGCCAGCCCCACTTGGCCCTCCTACTGCCTCCACCTGCAAGGCCAAGAACCTCAGGGTCACCTTTGACTCAACACATCCCTTTTACACACACATTTGTGACGTATCTTGAAATGGATTAACTTCTTGCTCCGCCACCTCACGGGTACTGTGCCCTCCCTAACATTCTCCTACATGCTCACAGTCTGTCAAGCTCTGGTTCATTCAAGGTTGGGGTACAGTGACAGTCTCTTTCAATATTCGACCTGCCTCCACCCTCCACCACTAATCCACTACAGGACTGCAAGACTTGACCTTGGCCTCAAGCCCTGGGATCCTATCTTTCCAGCTCTGTGACCCATTCATTGGATACCAGTGGATGCAAGGATGTTACTTCAGACCCTCTGCATTGTGCACAAGGTTCTTTTTGGGACTGGGTAGAAAGTACCTTCAACAATCCCTCTACCAATTCCACCCCTCTTGAGTCCTTTGCTCCTCTACCCCACACTCCCTCAAGGTCAGTCGTTAATTGAATAAATAAGGTAGGAGCAGATCTGTGCGTACAGCTGGGAGCTCATTTTTGAAAAGCCAACTGGCCACGTTGAATCTTGAGGAGAGAAATATCTGCTTCTGGAAGCACCTCAACACCTTCCTACTTGTTCCTGCTTTAGCCCCTCTTCTACCCAGCTGAACAGTTTCCTATGTTGGCACTGTGCCCCTGCACACACTCTGTCCATTGAATCAGGTACCTGCTCACCCTGCCTCCTAGCTGCACTGCATACAGGCCTCCCACATCAATGGGTCTGGTGCGTGTCCCCATACAGTCCAGCACTCTTTGTCTGTACTCATCAGATTTGCCCTGTCCAAAACATCTTGCACTTGCCACTTGCTGGCTGCACTCTCACTTTTTGAATGGACATTCTATCATTGGACTTCATTTTCCTTCTTTGGTCTCCTCTGGCACGTTCCCCTTCTCCCCATTCCTGGGTCTTCAACCCTTTATCCCTTCTCCATGCAGTAGCGTGTTCTGTATGTCTCTCTGCCCAGTATGATAGTTGTTTTGAATTCCTTTTCTCCCTTGTTCCCCTCCCTTTGCTTTTTTGTGCTCTGAGCCACTTGTGTACGAGTGCAATCTTGATGAGATGTCACATCATGTCATATGCATCCTTTGTCCTTGGTGCATTGTGGCTCACTCTGAGTGTGCTGTTGGCAGTGGCTCCCCATGCACATATGTGCAGGATCATGTTACATGTGCATTCCATGTATGCCCCTAGGTGTCCTTGACAACCTGCTCATTGTTGTATTTGTCCAGGATGATCCAAGTGTCATATCATTTGGACAGCCATGTCAGGCTCACTGTAGATCTCTGTGTCATCACGCATCACTTTATGCTGTGCACATCTGTATCATGGCCATGGCTCCCCCAGTTACAGGCCCAGGACCACTTTTCAACTGTTGTTGTCGTTTACATACATGGATGTACTATTGATGGTTCCTCACCTCTCCTCCATCATGTCCAATTCTCATCGGCTGTAGTGACATTTGACTGACGAAATCCAATAAATGCACGCCTACACTGTCTGGCAATGCACAGTTCGGCGTGGAACATGTCATTGCCATGCAGTGCCTCCCTGCTAATGGCCAGAGGCCGGGTGTTTCACGGAAACCATGCTACCTGGTGCATGCCATTTGCACATGATGGCTGCAATTGCCGTAACACTGCCATAATGTTTGAATATTGTCATCACTACGTACGTCTTGATGTTGTAAGTTGAGGGGCTACACATGCACTACAATGCACACACCCACTTATGTGCCAAGTAAAACCCTTCAACATACAATCATGATGGTGCTGTGTGATGTTGACCTGACATGTATGTAGCGTGTCCCTCCTATCAAAGTATGGGCATGCACTACCACAGGTGCCTCCTATGACACATGTACTGTGCATAGTTGATTGTAGTTGAGTGTTGCACATGAACTTGCATGTTACATGTATCATGGTGTGATTTGTTACATTTCTAGCTGTGTCTATTTGTGTGTTAACACATGCTTATGCTAGGTGCTGACTATTTGTAACCATCTCTCATTTTGGCATTGGATATATGCCCTCTAGAGGTTGTGTGTGATGCAGGTGATGTGCAACATGCAATACATGTGTTGCATTCACATTTTGCACACATCCTTTACTGCTTTTGGGATGTCCCTGCATTGCAATGCCACTGGATGCATGTTGGGGTTTGAGTTGCTGGTGACATGGCTGTTTCATTATTTGTCTGTCAATGTTGTGAACTGTATGTGTGTGGTATGTGCTACTGACATGCATGTTCTTGTTTCTCTTTTTTATGTTGCAGGTGATGACGCACTGGCGGCAGAGGATGAAGATCTCATCCCAGACACGGTGGCCAGTTCACATGACCAACCAGGCACGAGTGGTGATCGTGGGGTGGCAGCCCACAAGAACCCACAGGAACTCCAGGCCATCCTGTCCAGAGCTGACTCTGAGTCAGGCTCTGATGTATCCTCTGGCCACTATGTTGAGCTGGATCTGCATCATGACGTGTCGTCGCCGGTAGGTGATCCTGTGTCGGATGGTCGTCTGTCTGCAACACCGGCAGTAGGGGGCCAGGCAGGGTTGGAATGTCCGCCTGTGGTGGTTACGGGTGCACGGTCACACTCAACACCAGTTGGCCATGTTCCTGGGGCATCAGGTCGATGGAGGGATGCAGTCCTGCTGCCACAGGCGGCACCAACCCAGCAAGGACCACGGGTCCTTGGGCCCAGCAGGTGTGGTGTCCAGCAATGCAGTGGCCGTGTGACACCGGGATCAACTGAGTGGGAGCGTACCATGATTGCCATAGCACAGCAACAGGTGGGAGCAGTTGAGATGATTGTTCAAGGTATGGAAAGTGTGGCCCATTCCATCCTCCCCTTTGTAAGGCAAATGGTGCTCCAGCAGCGGGCTATGCAGTCCATGTGCCGCTCACTCAGGCTGGGCATGATGACGTATGACAGGGCGCTCCGGGCTGAAATGGTGGCTCTGCGTGAAACACTTAATGCTCAAGCAGAGGCAAACCGTGATGCCCTAAGGGTGGAACAACAAGCCTTCCAATCTACTCTAGCTGACCTCATGATGGATCAGAGTAGGTGGACAGAAGACAGGTTAGAACAGCTTGAAAGAACCATCTCGGCTGAACTCCATGCAAAGCCGGGAGTCACTCCATTTGTCATGTGAGGCCATGCAAACAGAACTCCGTCTCATACATCAGTACCTGCAGGAGGAATCAAGTTTGACACGTGAGGTAATGCATGCTGACCTCAGACTCATTGCCCGCCAGGACCTGGCTTACCAGACCCGCATACTTGCTGCCATTGAGGGGCAAGGCATGGCTAGGTGTGGTGAGTCAACTGCACCATGTCAACCTTCTGTTTCAGATCCAGAGGGTGACCATGACAACCTATCTCCCACATAGGTTGGGCTTTCAGGCGCTGAGCCGAGTGAGGGTTTCTTTTTTTTTACCTCAACATATACACATGTGGATGTTGAGGTGCACCCTGTACCTCCCCCCCTCCTGTGTGCTGCCCCCACCCCCTGGGTCATATATGGGCATTTTTGATATTTTTTTTTCCTGCAATTTTCTTTTTTTTCCAGCAGTTTTTATTCTGAACATATTTATGATTTTTCATCCGAATTGTATGGTTTTTGGTAAGTATGTTATCATTATATTTTCATTTTTCATTTTATTTAATTTTTCCGTTATTTTGTTGTTCTTTTTCAATGATTTCACTTTGCTTTTTATTTGTTATGTTTTTTCTGGTTTTCTTCTATTTTATTGATTTTGCTTTTGTTTCTTTCATTACTCTTTTCATTTTTTTATTTCAATTGATTATTTGATTTAATTTGTATTTTCTTTAGAATTCTTTTTTTTCAATTTTATTTTGTCTATTGTGCATACATGTGACAGTGTGGTGCTTTGTGGCATCAGAAGGCATCCACTGTGTGTTCCTGCTGGGCCCATTCAGGCTTGTCTTGTGTATGTGTTTTGCTTGGGGTCCTGACACAAATGCTACTCCTGCTTCCCTTTTCCATGGGCTCGCAAGGATGGCTCGGTGTAACAGCATATCACACATGGGCATTGGGCATCTGTCATATCTGTGGTCAGTCTGCAGTTCTACTTGTGTGTACACCCCTAGTGGGTATTCCAGATGGGTTCTCCAATGCATGTCTGCACTTCACTTTGGTGAGTATTAAGCTGACTGTGCATTTCATCATGTTGCTTGAGATGTTTGTTATGTATTGACTGTCTATGTTGATGCACTTCCTGCTGTAGCTGGTACCATGCACCCTTTGGCTGCATACAACACACTGATCGTGGGAGGGGTCCATGTGCTGAGAATGTTGAATTGGGACAGTTTTCCCACAGTGATTTTGATTTGCTACATGAAGGCTGCACTCTGTTTTACCCCTGTCACCACACATTTCAACAACCACCCATTCCTTGCTAGCACCACTTTGGAAATTTCCCAGCCCTGGCTGGTGTTTGGATGTGACATCTGAGTTATGACTACATTGTTTGTCATTTACATTTTCAGCTTGTGTCCTGGACTTGCTCCCCCTTCCCACTGTTTACACTTGGCCCTTGTGACAATCCGGACAACCAGGATGCTTGAGCCTGCCACCACTATCAAAAGCCCACTAAGGTGGTCCTGTCTAGACCTGTCCACATGTCTTTTCAGTCATGTGAATACCCCCCTGACTCCCCTGCCCCTGTCAGTGTCCCACATCTCCCCCCTTCATCATCACACACCCTACTCTCCTGCACCGTCAAGTTTCCCTCTGCCCCCTGTCTGTACTTTCTTTCACCATCTTTCCCATTAGTCATTTTGAGGTTTTCCCCCTCCTCCCTACTCTCCTCCCTCTCCCTCTCCGCCACCCTTTGGCCTCCTCCTTGTACTGTGGCTGTCATTTTCAACCACGACCCCATTTGCCATTGGCCATGGTGATACGTAGGTGCTTGTTCTTTGCAGATTTTGCCCTTCTGCCTCCATCCTTCCACACCCCACCTTCACCATTTTAAGTATTATTTTGACAGTTAATTTGATCATTAGCCCCTCCACCACTGATTACAAGTCATCTCTTCCCCCTTTCCCTTCTGTCTTTCTTCTCTGCCTCCCCAGCACTATGTTGATTCTCTGTAGACCTACCACAGTTTGTCACTTCTTTTGTTACTCTCCTCACCTCTTCTCTCCTCTTCCATCACTCCCCTCCTTATGTGACTCCTGCACTGCGACTATTCCCGTCAGGCATAGGAATAGTTGATGCTAGTTATGTCATCCTACATTCCCTCCCTAGACTCTACCTTATTGGTCCAGGCAATAGTGATATGTACTTTCCTTTTCTAGTTCATTATCACACTGTGGACTGTTTGAAGGACATGTAGGAATGTACTGTTCTTCTCCCTTATTCACTCCCTCATTGATGCACTTTGATGAAGTTTGTGTGTTGGTCATATTATGGATTTCTCTGAATCAATAGTGGGTCACTGTCTGCCATTGCCGATGTGGTGTACTCTGTACATGATATGTTCTGCTGGTCAATGGCTGATGCAATGTAGTGATTTCTTTTGAGATGTCAGGGGATGGGTGTGGTTAGAGACACAGGGGGGTCCTTGGTGCTATGTTCATATGTGCGGTGTACGGGACACTGGCATTCACTTCATTTCACATGCATGTATTCTAGGCATGTCCATATGGACAAATACACTTAGGAAACACCCCCCCCCAACTACATTGACACCATGCAAAGGCGTGCACCCAGATTTCCTTCTCATGCATGCTTTGTCACGACAATCCATGTTCACTTCCGAGTCATTGATCGTGTACATGCATGACAGGGTAATATTTGGTTGAATGCCTTTTTTTAAAATGATGCAGAAGGGTTTTCACCAATGCAATGCACACTCACTGTGCTGTGCGGTGTGCAGTGTTTGAGATGGCAATTTGCAATTGTCCAATGTGCATGGCAACAGGTTTTCTGACTTTTGTTGGTTGCACCACTGGTGGCATGCATTTGTGGCACTGTTTTCAGGGTGCGAGGTTTTGGTCACTCCTTTCTTCCGATTCCATGTGAGGTATAATTGTCTGGTGTCTATTTACATTTCTCATGTGGCACTTCATGAGTATCGCGTCATGTGTTGTGCATATGGTTGGATGTTTTGCCCTTGCATGCCATGGTATGGTGTGGCAGTCAGGGTTCAGGAGTGTTGGGAGGGTTTGGGTGGTATACCAGTACTTTCATGCCCTGTTTAGCAAGGGGGGGGGTGGGGTGGAAATGCTTTGCATGTGTTCCCTTTGGTCACATGGGATTGGTTGTGTTTAAGTAGCTAGGGATGCACACAATGTGGCACTTCAGTGGACACATTCTCAGGGTGTTAAGGTAGTGACAGTTGACTGTCCCTTTGTCATCATCGATTGTGACCTGGTATGTGCCAGGCCTGTGTGCATTCCTCAGGGGTTGGAGTTTAGGTGAAAAATGTGGCCACAAGCTGGGTACGGGCTTCCTCGCCACATGCCCTTTCCCCTCCCATGCGCAGTGGCCGTGCATGTGGCTAGGGATGTGGGGGCACCAACATGTCCACTGGTACGCCATGCCGTGTTGCAACGTTGTGCAGGACACATGCTGCCACAATGATCCTGCACACTACTGGGGGTGCATATAGTAGCTGTCCACCAGAGCGGTCAAGGGAGCGGAAACGTGACTTGAGCACTCCGAATGTGCGCTCCACTATGGCCCTGGTTGCAATATGGGCTGCTTTGTATCCTAAGTGGGGTGGTGTGGTGGGGTTCCGTATGGGCATCATCATGTAGGTGCTCAGAGGGTAGGCACTGTCCCCTGGTAAGGTGATAATAGTTGTCATTAGTTGGGCTTCTGTGTTTGTCTGTGTGCCATGTGTCGCCATGCTTCCAAGCTTCCAGGGCCCGGCACAGGGCGGACATTCTTAATATGAAACTATCATGGGTGGACCCGGGATAGTTTGCATAGACAGAGGTGATGATTCCCTTGGCATCGCATACCACCTGCACATTAATGGAATGCCAGTGCTTGCGGTTTCGATAGATGTGCTAAGTGGCCCTAGGTGGACGTAGGGCCACATGGGTGCAATGTATGGCACTGAGCACTTTGGGGAGGTGTGCCACCCTGTAGAAGTCCAGGACCACGGCCTGCCTATCTGCAGGTGTTCTGGGCATGTATATGTGCCTGCGGACTGAGGGGCGCACAGTGATGATTGCCAACACCTGGTGTAGGCAGCGTGACTGCGTGGCCTGTGAGACACCCCCCCAGTATGGCGGTTGTCCGCTGAAATGACCCAGTGGCCAAAAAATGCAGTACATTGAGCACCTTCTCCAAGGGGCTCAATGCTTGGGAGCACAGGGTGGGTGATGTGAGTTCATCCTTCCACTCCCTGACCAGCGCTAGGATGATATGAGGTGGAAACCTATACCTACCATAGACCTGGTCAAAAGGCATCCCAAAAAGGCTGGTCCTGGGCAAAACAATGGGGGGCCTGGCTATTCTCCTCCTCCTATGGTGTCCCACGTTGACTGCTGTGAGGAACGGGACATTCATCGTAGCTGTATATGCTTGTTTGTTGTTTGCGCACAGTTTTATTCTGTGCAAGGGTGCTTCCGCCTGCTTTCGTGTGGCGGACGTAATTGTGCGTGTGCGTGTGTTTTGATGTGCATGGGTTTTCCCTATTCTATTCCATGAATACATGTAGTTCGCGTGCGTGTGGGCGTTCCGTGTACTTCCCAGCGGTACTTCCCCAGTTACGCCCTTATTTTCACACGTTGTTCCCCATTCTGCGTGTTCTGTCCCTTGTTCCCCCCCTTTTTGATGTGTGCGCTGATGTTGTGCGCTTTCACTGTGTGCGTTGCGCACGGCGTTCGGGATGTGGAAATGACGCGTGCGCCGGTGTGCACCACGTGCGGATATGGCACACATCCCGGAAAATACACGCGCAGGGCCTTCCATGAATCGCACACGTGCGCTGGCTTTCTCTCGCTTGCGCCACTAATTTCGGGTCACATTTATTCCATGATTTACCCCCCCACTGTAATCACTACAGGCAGAATTACTGAGTTGTATATCTGCAGATTTTTGCATGGAAAGTGTTAGATTTTCCTCCAGGAAGTAAATCCTCCACTTTTAATCCAAAAAGTACAGAGAGGCGATTCCACTGGTGGAAAATCTGCAATGGGAATGTTTACCTCCTACCACCACTTGCAATCTCATGATAATCCCACGGGACCAAGTGGCTGTAACAGTATTTCTGTTTGGTGGTATTTCAGCAGATTTATCACTAAAATACCACTAGAGCCGCATTGAGGCCCTATTAGTAGCTAATGTGGATTTGGCTTGTTCTCATTTAATTATTCACAGTAATCCTGACTTTAAAGTGTTTGGGTTATTTCCTCAAACCACTAGTAGCTCTATCTTCTACCTATTTGGCCGACACCACTGATGTCATCAATCAGGTACAGGGTGAACCTTTTGACCCTGCTTTTGACGTGCAGCCGTTTGGAGACGGACAATTGCATCGTTCCACTACATTTCTGATTTGAAAAAAATAATCGGAGGAACATGACACAAGGGCCAGCCTACAATTAATTAACAGACTAGTGACCTAACAAAACTACCTGCATACACATAGCAGGAAACAATAATAAAAATAAAAATAAAGAAGGAATTAAGAAATTATTTTTTTTAGACCATCAAGGTCATTATCAATTCGACCTCCTGAAGACTAATGCCAAAGTAGCAAAACAGGTGTAGAGGTCTAATTGAAAAGGTTACATTTTATAAATCTCAAGAAAGGAAACAATTTTGAAAAATAAGGTTGATTAAGCTGAAAAAAGAAATTCGAGATATATGTGACACACACAATTTGAAATCAAGTTTTGGCAATGAATATCGAATAAAAAAAAGTATACAAAAATAAACAAAATCTATTACAAATCAACTCTTGTTGGATTTTTGAGAATGTACTTCTATGGCACATGACATCTAAATATTGTTATTTAACTATGTGCACATATTGCTGGGTAAACATAGCAGTTAATCTTTAGTCAAGCAACAAGATATTTTACAAATTTACAAAAGTAGCTTGCCCAGATCAGGAGTGTATGTTTGCAATTATTCACTGGTCACCATAGATGTTGAGTCTTTGTATTCCAATAATCCGCAGATCGAATCCCTCCCTATTGTAAAAGGTTTTCTGGAAGAGAGGGTTTTCTTGGTTCTGAGTGATTTGCTTATATCAATATTGGAAAAAGCCCTCACTAAGAATTTCTTCAGAATCAAAGATGCATATTTTATGCAAATAATAGGAATGGTGATGGGAGCAGGTTTTGCCCTAAACTTTGCAGATCACAATTTGTGGAAATTTGAACAGCTACACATATCAGACAATAATAATCCCTATAATCCTACTATTAGGTTTTATAAGAGATACATTTATGATTTTCTCACTATCTGGGATTCCATGAACAGCAATATTGATCTCTTTTTCAAGTGGATTACTACTCTGAATGGACATTTAAAATGTTCCATGCAATACCATACACAATGTATAGCCTTTTTAGATGTAATGCTGAAAGAGGATCATGGCAAGGTAACAGTGGATTTATTCCAGAAAAAGACTGATTGGTATCTTTTAGTATGAAAGTTTTCTTTCACAGGCCCTGTGGGATAATATCCCACACGGCCAATTTTTAAGAGCTAGATGTAATTGCATGACTCTGAATGAGTTTTCTAAACAAGCCTGCTCCCTAAAGGATCAGTTATCAAAAAGAGGTCTTCCGAATAGGCTACTGCAGCGGTCAATTAAAAGAGCAAGGAACCAAACACGAACTGCCCTACTCTTCGTAAGACAGATAATGAGGATCAATTAGTGTGTGCCATTACTTTTAATATGCACCACAATGAGATAAAGAAATCTGTTCTCAAACATTAGCCTTTGATTGCCCATAAGAAAGGGGGAAGAATCTGAAGGAATGGTTATCAAGCACAGATAGAATCCCTAAATCTAAGGCCCAGACCCATCTTTCCTTGTGGTGCTTTAATCCCACGTCAGGGCACTTCCCATGCATGACCTGTAGTGCGTGTACACGGTATCTGGTCAATCCATTGACAACCAAAGCATCGACAACCATACCATCGAATTATATGCAACGAAATTCCATTCCATCGAATAGCCATTTAGTTGTCTATAATTCGATGGATCCATCAAAATTATTGGGGTTAGGGTTGGGGCTAGGGTTAGATTAGGGGTTAGATTAGGGTTAGGATTAGGGGTTAGGGTTGGGTTAGGGTTAGGGCTGGGGCTAGGTTGTGTTAGATTAAGGGTTACATTAGGGTTAGGGTTGGGGTTAGGGTTGGATTAAGGGTTACATTAGGGTTAGGGTTGGGGCTAGGGTTAGATTAAGGGTTACTTTAGGGTTAGGGTTGGGCTAGGGTTAGGGTTGGGGCTAGGGTTAGATTAAGGGTTACATTAGGGTTAGGGTTGGGGCTAGGGTTAGGGTTAGGGCTAGGGTTAGGGTTAGATTAAGGGTTACAACATTGTTAGGGTTGGGGCTAGGGTTAGGGCTATGGTTAGTGTTAGGGTTAGGGATAGGGTTAGGGTTGGGCCTAGGGTTAGATTAAGGGTTACATTAGGGTTAGGGTTGGGGCTAGGGTTAGGGTTGGGGCTACGGTAAGATTAAGGGTTAGGTTAGGGTTAGGGTTGGGGTTGGGGGGATGGGCATGGGGGATAGGGGGGCTGAAGGGGGAAACCCCCCAATATACAAAATAAAATGTTATAAGGAGATGGCCGGTGACGACATTTCAGCGCTGTACAGCTCCATGTAATGTTTAAAAGTTAGAAAAAAAAAGGATTGAAATGCTATCTTTTACATGTAAAAGTCCATTTCCCTTTAAACCAGTCAATTTATATTTTCAATAAACTGGTTTAGATGGAAAGGCACTTTTACATGTAAAAGATAGCCTGTCAATGCTTTGGCATTTTATCCTTTTTATTAGATGCTTTGGTTTGTCATTGTTTTGTTTTCTTCGATGTAATCACTATACACCCATGCACATTGTCAATGCCATGCACTACATTGACTTTGAACAACCAAATTTGGACCTTGGGAAACCATACTCTAATAATGTAGATGTGTGCTAAAATGCCCTTGTTTGAAAATCTATATACAGAAGATATCCACAACAGTAAAAGCAAGAATAACAGAACATCAGTCCCTTATTAGGACCAAACATCTAACCTCACCTTTAGTGATTAACTTTTTAAGAGAAGAATATAGCCCAATGATTTTAAATGGTGGCTCTAGAGCAAAACTCAGGAAATTAGTTACTGAGTGTCATCAACAGGTTGGCACAATGTGAGCAATGGTGGATATACCTCAATAGCTGCCATAACAATGGTCTTAATAATCAAGAAAAGTGGATGCTGTAGGGTGTGCTTAGACCGTTAACTGGTTTTGATTTATACTTAATTGTCCCACTTTACTGCCCCTAGTAGGTTTGCCTTGGTATTTATGCTTCCATCATTAGGTGGTATCAGCAAGTTACGTATATTCCAATTATTTTTATTCCAGGAAAGATTGACATACAAAATAGTGGGTAGACCTGTATTTATTTATTTATTGATAATTTATATAGCGCCAGTACACTTAACACGTGTTTCAATGTGCTCCAATGCAGGGAGGGAGAGTAGATAAGCAAACAGAATTGACAATATTAATAGGCATTGGAACATTCAGAATGGGCAAGTGATACGTTATTGGAGGTACAACATAGAACAAATAAGAATACAAACTGATCACAACATATTACATAATTATTGTACATGCCTGACGGTCGTTTCAATTATGCAAGAGCTATACATAAAAAAGGATAGATGGGAGGAGGGAGGGGAGGGTGGAGAGTAAAACGAACAGGGCAATGAGTTCATCACACATGCCAGACAGCGTTTCTGATAGTGATAAGTGCTTGAAACAAGTGATAGTAGGGGAAGGAGGGGAGTGGTGGCAGGGAGAGGCACACTTGGCAAAGAGCATAAGTGGCTGCAGATGTAAAGAGGAAAGTAGAAAAGAGAGGCTTGCACTGCACGTCCTGGCTAGTCTCTAGGAGGCCTAGTACATAAGGAGGGCACAATTGCATAGCAATAGGTTGGGTTGCCCGGAATGTATGCAAAGGATCACAAAGAGTGCAGTGCATAAAAAGGTTGCAAGATATACAGATCATAACCTGAGAAACAGTTTTTAACGGATTGCAATGCAATGGATGCAGTGATGTAAAAGGCACAACCACCTAGATTTGAATGTTGTGATGTCATCTTTGATGTCCTGGGTGTTAGTCTTAGCAGTGCACGGTGGTGGCGTGAGTTATGGTTGCTTAGCTTACCATAACTGGCGAATTTCAAGGGTTTTTCGGTTTTACTAGGAACCATAACGTCCCTTTGACAACGTTTTTTCACTGAATTTCATAGGTTTTTAGTAGCGCAACTTAACCATAACGTCCCTTTAACAAAGTTTTTTCACTGAATTTCATAGGTTTTTAGTAGCGCAACTTAACCATAACGTCCCTTTAACAAAGTTTTTTCACTGAATTTCATAACGTCCCTTTAACAAAGTTTTTTCATTGAATTTCGTAGGTTTTTAGGAGTGCAACTTAACAATAATGACTTTCACTTTATATACATATCATATGGAAATGACTGAATCTCTTCTACTGTACTTGATGTCCGCGAACTCATTTAATGTTCGCGGACATGTTCGAAGAACTGTACGACTACCTAAAAAACTCTTGGGGGGGTATGTTTGATTGTTATATCATAACATAGGAACATTTAACAAATTCAAAAAAAGCACACAAACACATTATAAGTACTAATACATAAGAAATGTAACCCATATATACAACACACTAACCATTCATTTAAATGCACTATGTTCTAAAATGGAATATACCACAAGAAAATAAATTGACTTCCAACATAATTACCTCACAAACACAACAGAACTGATAACAAGAGCAGACCCACTGAGTACATAGGACATATCTTACCTGAAATAGTAAGTGTACTTAATTTCATTCATAAACGTATAAACTTTCTGTATTAAATAAAAAAAATATTATCTTTTTTTTTTTCTCTCACAGAAGTGTCTAGTACTCTGGAATGGCTAGAGGAACATTTCCCACATGAAGAAATGTCACAAGATAGTGAAACTAATGGTAAACACTTTATAATATAAACCATTTAATTATTATTATTTTGTATACATTTAACATATATATATATTTTTTGTACAGAGCATAACAAAATAGAAACTACCTCTGAAGAAGCTGTTATGGAAAACACGCTTGACAGCATAAAAGAAAAAATTGATTTATTGTTGACCAATTTTAATAATTTGAAAACTTTTGTTGAAGATCATTTTAAAATAAAAACGTCATACCATTGCCCCACATGTACTTGTCCCCCCTCACCATATCCCAGTCAATTATCCCCAAACCCTCTCCATAACCCAAAATGTTTTGATGAGACTTCCACCCCTTCTTCACCTAATAACAATCATGATGAAACCCCTAATTCTCCTGTTTTTGTTTCTGTT
Source organism: Ambystoma mexicanum (assembly GCF_040938575.1). Taxonomy (NCBI): domain Eukaryota; kingdom Metazoa; phylum Chordata; class Amphibia; order Caudata; family Ambystomatidae; genus Ambystoma; species Ambystoma mexicanum. The sequence goes on from NC_090932.1 coordinate 206,576,489, forward strand.
TCTGCCTCACCTTCTCTGTCATAAATTATTAATATATGTTAAATAATGTTAAATAAAGTTTAATTTTTATATTGTGTTGTAAATAGTTTTTTTATTTTTTTAAAAACAATGTAGGTGTCCGCGGACAGTGCAGGTGTTCTAAAATGTTCGTAGATAAACGAAAATGGAGGTGTAAAGAAGAACACTATACCTGTTCGTACTGTTCGCTAGCAAGATGAAACTATTCTAAGAACACACGCAGTGTCCTGAAATGTTCGTAAACAAAAAAAAATTAAAGTGTCCTAAAGAACACTATATCTGTCCGTAGTGTTCGCTAGCAAGTTCAAACTGTTCTAAGAACACACGCAGTGCCCTGAATTGTTCGTAATTAAACGAAAATGGAGGTGTCTTAAAGAACACTATACCTGTCCGTACTGTTCGCTAGCAACTTGAAAATGTTCTAAGAACACAATTGGTGTCCTGAAATGTTCGGACATAAACGAAATTGAACGCGTCCTGAAGAACAGTATATCTGTCCTTACTGTTCGCTAGCAAATTTAAACTGTTCTAAGAACACATGCAGTGTCCTGAAATGTTCGTTTCATGTGTGACGCAATTTTAATTAGTTCAGGACCCGAACAGTGTCCGTAGAACATCAACGTGCATGCGCTAGCCAATCTCCGTGCATTTGGTGTCCTGCGGACATGCGCTTCCTTCACGGACTTGTTCGCGAACGGATCATATGACCGCGCCCATGCTGATCGCGTGTTCTGAATGAGGACACTGTTCGGGTCCCCGAACAAATTAAAAGTACATTTTCAATTAATCCATAATATTTTTCAATAAAATCTCACCATGGCACAAGTCCCACATAGTAATCCTGAGTTTCTACATACCTTTTGAAACTTTTCAAACTTTTTTTTGTGTTCGATCTGTCCGCGGACGGCGCGCCTGTCCGTGAACCGCGCACAAGCACCCCTATAAAAGACCACGCCCTAGAGCATATTCTCTTTGTGTTTCTGGCTATTCTTCAGAGCACAGCTATTTCTCCAGCAACTTGCTGATTACACCATCAAGATGGCATCCCTGGCTGCAGAACTGCCACCTGGTGCTGCTCCTGCTTCAGCACCACCCCCACCCCCTCCACCACCACCACCTCCCCAAGGGCCTGAAGAGGGGAACAGGAGTGAGGATGCGGAGGAGGAAGAAGAGGATGATGAGAATGAGGTAGAGGAAAACCCTACTACCCGTACTAGGCGTGAATCTTGGGTGTGGCGGTTATTTACCATTCATGGCAATGTTCCTAAGGCTCGTGCGAACCGTGTTACCTGCAATGAGTGCAAAATGATACTCAGTCGTGGGAAGCACGGTAAGTACAGCTTTGGGACCACTACTATGAAGCGACACCTGAGGTCATTTCACTCTGGGGCTATTCGCAGGGTTGTACCTTGCGAAGAACGTAGCAGGTTGATTTCCTCTACTTCATCCTCTGTTTCTGATCCTGTCACCACAAGGACCACCTCTGTGGGACAGCGTCTTCCTCAAGCTGCCTCACAGGCCATATAGAATGCTGATGACCCTTACCTTTCGAGGGTCACAGTTGCATGTATGTACTGTGACACAGTACTCTGCAGGGCGGAGCGACTTCGGAGTGCTTTTGAGACTATCGTCTCAGAGCACGAGAAGATATGCTCACTACCCAAATAAAACCCACTCTACATCTTCCTCTCTCAGCTCGCCCTTTCTTATCCCTGTGGTTGGTGTCCCCCCCTTTACCTTCCTTTCCCCTCCTCTCCTAGTGTGTCGTGTATAAAAAACCAAAAAAATACAAAATATCAAAAATCAAAAAAAAAAATAAGGCTCTTTTCAGAGCCGCCTTTCACAGTTAAAAAATAGAAGTGAAAATAAATGAAGCAGGGCCCTTTGTATTTTTTAGAAGTCCACGGACAGTTTGCGAACATTTAAAAAAATGGGTTGCTACCCCATCACAAACATTGCAATATTTTCTGGGAAGAAGTGGTGGCTCTGAAAAGAGCCTTTGGGTGGTGTTTGTAAGTCAAACATTATAAATGCTTAAGACCTACTTCAAAATGGTTGTTGTAATTCCAAAAAAGGTCGCAATGCATTTTGTAAATTTCTCAGAAAAATCTGATTGCCAGTATGTACTACGAGACATAATATTTTCATTGTGAAAAGAGGACATGCCAAAATCTCTTAGAAAGGCACAAACAGCCTTATTAACATTGCACCTTGCTTTTTCCATTTGTGGACCAAATGAAGAAGAACAAAGCCACATTTGTCTCTGCGCAATCCGTGAAAATATCACTTGAGAATTAGGAAACATGTCCATAACCTTCCCATAACCTTCCCAAGTCCTTCTTTCATAGCAAATTGCAAAAAAATTCTAGTCACATATCCTAAACTGTTCCCTCCACAATGAATTACAATTATGTCTGGATGTTGCTCTGTCTCCAAAGTAGCACAGAGAGGTAGCAAGTCCAACCACTTCATTCCACGTACTCCATGCCAGTGTACTTCCACATGTGGGAATCCAAGATCTACAGCTACTCCACAGCTTTCTGCATGAACCTTCAACCAATGTATCCACAAATCTCCCAAAATGCAAACAATCTGTTTTCTGAAACACACAGCCATAGCTATCTTTTGTTCTCTCAGCAAAAAGAGTAGTATCTGAGAAACTCTCTCCAGGCACAACACACCCACTAAACTTTCCTGACCAATCCCTTTCAGTGCTTATTCTCATTTGCATGACTTCTGAACCCAAAAATCCCCGGATGTAAATCCTGATATCCGCGAACTACCACCATGTCTGCGGACATATCGTAACATGAACAGCCCTTCTACCATTTCCACTTCACTCTCTCTCCCATTCCCTCATTGGATGTAGCTAAAAAATCACATGACCATGCACCAATCACATTCAAGACCTCTAGATCTAACTGCATCATCATAGATCAGCATTGCAAATGTACTGTGAATCTCTCTGAGTACAAGTGTCATATCATTGGCAAGCACCATCTACCAGAAATACTGTACAAGTCTCCAAGATTTCTACTTCCAGCTCCATGCATATCCATATGCATGAAAACAAACTTCAGGTATGCATATTTTCTGTACAGTAGATGAACACATTTTCAAACAGACTTTTAGCTTGTGTAATCTGTAAAATGAATTTACTGTATATTTTTCAATATCCTAAAATCAACTATCACTTATAAACCTTTATACTATTTACTTTCTTTGTACACACACACTCAAATCATATTAAACTAACATTTTTTAAATGAAATATATAGACTACATATATTCAAACAAAATTGCATGCAAGCACAATCTATGCTTAAATCCTTAAAAAAATACTTATACAATTTCATATTTTTTTGTTTTTATTTATTTATTTACTTAATTACTTTAATTTAGACATGACATTGAGGCGCTATTACCTAGAACAGCTTACTTACAGAAATAGTGGTAATCACTGGTATATTATAAATTTCACAAGATATAGTAAAGATATTTTTTTTTGCTACAGTTAGTCATTCAATACAATGTGTTCATTAAGAAAATATCATATGTACTGAACTGATGCAATGTATCTTATGTAAATAAATTAGTTTAATGGTTTTAAAGAAGGCACTGAGGATTTCAATTAAAAAAATCAATATCTAAATTAAAAACAGCACTATATACAAACCAAGTTACTAATTTGAAGCTTTTACAATTGCAGTGAAGACCGGTCTACTGAAAAGAAGCAGCCGAATTCGAAGAACAAAGAAGAACTAAGAAGTTACCTGTTAATTTAAGAAAAAAAGTAAGTAGAATATCACCATAATATTTGTATTATTAATCAAACATACTATAACATTAATACACGTTATTTTGGTACCTAAAAATAGAGATTGTGTACCATTTTGTCCAAAAATCTCCATGTCTTAAACAGTGATTTACAGCCAGAATGGCCCACAAATTCCTATTTTTGGACACACAAATTACCCAACTGAACCGCTACAATTTTCATATTATAGAACAAACAACTGTTTTCATTATATACATTAGATTTACTATTTGTACTTTTCCACACCACTAGCTTACTTTTTTTTGTCATCTGAACCCCAGTTTAGTAACACATAAATTCAAGAATACCTATCCCTACTAGTTGTATTTCCCAATGCACAATCACACACCATTACATACATCTTTATCATCTTACTCAAACACTCATGCACACAGCACACATACATTCCAGAACACCCCAACCCATATCTTCTTTATTTTTTTCAACAGACCCTAAAGAATGCCTACCAAAAGTCAAGTCCGTAGAAAGCAACGCAAAAGTAGAGCAAATGAAAATAAAAGTGTCCAACATAAGCATCCATCTCTAGCAGAATTTGTAAAAAAAAGTTGAAACAAAACAGCTAATACAGTCATTTAGTGAAACACAAGAATTTTCAAGTACAAAAACTTTGCCTCCTCTATCAAAATGTAAAATAAACCAAACGACAATTAACAGAAAATCAGCTATCACTACAGATAAAACTACTTCTTCAAATTTTAATATAGTGCAAAGTAAGCATACCAAGAAAAGTATTTTAGCCAAAATGTACTGTCACAAAGTCCTTCAAAATCTTATAAACACAGGAGAGAAATCAGGTTCAATGCTTAAAACCTATCGTAGGAAATTAATCTTAGAAGCGTTGATGGACAGTGCAATTCTTCTGAAAAGAAAGTTATTTATTTTACTGTTAAACAAAATGAAACCACTAACAAAACTAATAAATAAATTACAAAAAAGACTTCTCAATAAGCAAAATGTCAACAGAAAGAACTTCTTAAGTATCTGCAGAGGTGAATGGAATCACACTACGAGCACAGAACCATATTTTAATGAAGAAGCGTACAAACAAAAGCAAACAAATACAATTGCCATACATAGCAGTGGTCGAGGTTATGAAAAAGTGAATAATACCATAATGGAACAAGAAGTACTCCTTGCAAAAATATGCCCTGAAAACTTAGAATTACCCCTCCATTCAACTGAATCAGAACGTCTAGTGTACAAATGGCCATGCAGGTCAATGTGTAACATTCCCAAACAATGTTTCAAATCTTTACGCCAATTCCTCAATAAATATGTAAAAAGCAAGACAAAATCAAAATTAAATTACTGCAAAATATGGATACCTGTCCAGTGCCCAAGTACACAGGACTACAAGGAAATTCATTGGCCTGCATTACAGGACCTACTTGTAAAACCACTTTCCATGATATCAAAAGGATATCAACACATCATTCAACTATAAGAAATCTAGTCTATAAACTGTACTATGCTAAAAGTCCTGCTTTAGCACTAGCAAAGTTAAATAACATCCTTCTACATGGTACAGAAAAAGACCTACTTGAAGAAATTCACTATATCCAGAAAAAATATTTTGGAAGTGAAAGCCATTTACAGAATGAAATAGCTTTAAACCAATTAAGCAACAATTCTACACAAGGCAACTTTTTGCTAAACACATACAAAAAAGAAATACTAAAATTTAAAAGTACATCAGCTGAAGTACCAAACCATGTATGTGTATGTTGCCATAGAACTTTTTATAAAAGTAACACAAAAACTGTAGACCTATCATACAAAATAGAAGACAATGAAGATTGTAAATGGTTTGAATGAGCTCTCTACCTTGTAGCAGAAAACAAATACGAAATAACTGAGCCCTTAATACTTTGCAGTTACTGCACTACAAAACTTGACAACAACCAAATTCCTTCACATGCTATCACAAATAATTTGGAATTATACCCAGTACCAAAACCCCTACAACAACTTAATTTATATGAGAGCATCATAATTCAAACAGTACACCCATTTCAAGCAATAATACGCCTTCAACCAAAAACATCAAAATTACCTCCCTCTGAATTGGTAAAAGGCATTCGTGGAAAAGTAGTTTATTTACCATTAGATCTAAAAGAAAATGTGCATACTCTAGGAGTGCAACGTCCAATGTAGCAATCTTTAATTATCTTAGTAAATGGAGTACCTACAAAAGACAAAAAAATATGGCAACAGCTGGTAGATTTATATAAAGTTAGTCAAGCCTTCCAATATCTTAAAGAGAATATTGAATATTACAAAGAAATTAATATTGAAGAAAACATGAAAGATACAACTGAAATAATTCAAGAAACACAAGAAGATGGTCAATTTGAGCTACTAGATCCTGCTACAATATCAAACACTTTAGACCATTATACAATTCATCCTTTGCACTGTAATGACACCGTAGAAGATCTACTGGAAACTTACCAAATGCGTCAAACAAAAGGATCGCCAATCAGAAATGGGAAAAAAGTATAAAAGCACGTGCTTTTCCTCTACTCTTTCCTACTGGCAAAGGAGGAAGGTATGATGATAGACCTATTCAAATATCAGCTTCAGAATACCGCTCATTACGGATGTATTCTGAAGATCCCAGATTTAGACAAAATGTGGAATACATATTCCACCTAATCTTTGAAAGTGAACTAGCAACTTTATGTTACGGATATTAAAATCAGGATCACACTTTTAAAATATGACAGCTACACAATTATTAGAAAAAGTGCAACAAAAGGATGAAGTTTTACAATCAAATATTACAAATCTATTAGCAAATATGCGTGGTACTAAAGGGTACTGGTTTCGAAGTCATGGAGATGTAGGTTGTATGATCAGAAACCTTGGCCCACTCACTTGGTTTGTTACATTAAGTTGTGCAGAATATGCATGGGAAGATTTAAATGATTTCCTACGCATATCAAATAAAAATAAAACAAACATATATATACTAACACCTGGAGAACTTAGTTCTTTGGATCCTGTTAATGTTTCAAGATATTCTCACCATCGCTTCATTTCTATGCTACATTTTATTAGTAATAAAACTGTTCCTCCCATTGGAGAAGTGCAACACTTCTTTTGGAGAAAGGAATACCAAGCCAGAGGAGCACCACATATCCACATGCTTTTATGGATTAAAGATGCTCCTAAAATTGGTCAAGACAGTGATGCCACTGTTTTACAGTTTATTGAAAAATATGTCACTTGTGAAATTCCATCAGAAGCCACAAATAGTGATCTTCATGCACAAATTTTACAATTTCAAAGACACAAATGTGGAAAATACTGTTGTCGCAAATACAAAAACAAATGGAAATACTACACCAAATGCCAGTTTGGTTTCCCTAGACCAGTTACATATGCAGGTCAAGTGAACAACCTCATGTCTTCAGTTAGACATAGTGTTAAAGGTAAGTCACCTAAAAATACATATTACATAAAAAGAAAAGAAGAAGAAAAATATATCAATGATTATAATGCAATCATTGCCCACTTATGGAATGCAAACATAGATGTGCAGTACATTGCACACAATTGTACTGCAGTTGCACAATATGTCACAGCATACTTAACTAAAGCAGAAAAGACAGAGCTCCAAGACCTCTGGAATGACCTGTCATCAGATAAAACAGTATCTCAGAAATTACACAGCTTGGGCATAAAAATGCTCACCCATAGAGAATGTGGATCATATGAAGCAGCTGATCGTTTAACTGGTACTGCATAGTATGGTAAATCTGAAAATATAGTATGGCTAAGTCTTGGTCCAGCTAAATCTAGAAAAAGAGTTCTAAAATCATATGAAGATATAGAAACAATAGCCAAACATGATCCCAACAGCCAAGACATTTTAAAAAACAATTTATTGGACACATACTACCCAAACAGAAGTAATACTTTGGAAAACATGTGTCTATACCACATAGCCCAAAACTACACATACAGAAATAATATGAAACCTGATGAAAAAAAAGGTAAATATAGAGTAACAAACTGTGAAGGCAGCTTAGTTAAACTCACTAAACCAAATTTAATTAATCATATCAAATTGTCATTAAAGACTCCTCAACATAAAGAAATATATTACATGTCCCTGCTACAACTCTTCAAACCATGAGAAAAGAAGAACAATTACTAGATAACTATGAGTCATATGAGGATGCTTTCAAAGCAAATGAAAGCACTATAACTGATGTAAACTTTACACAGTACAAAACAATGTTGCACAATGAACAGCAACACGAAGAAGAACTCCAAGCCCAACTAGATAAGGACACTCCTGACAGTAGTCAACCTTCTGTAACGGGAAGCCAAGAACCACTGGGAGAACCACTAATAATAAATGAGGCAGAATTAGCTATGATAGAAGTAGAAAACACCATGTGTCAATATGAAGATAAGGAAGACTTAACTATACTACAATCAAAACTAAACAATGAGCAAAGTAGCATTTTTCAAGAAGTAACAAAACAAATTGCACATGGTGTAAAACATGAAAATAAAGAATGTTCCTGCCATAATTATAAACCTATACTATTGTACGTCAGTGGTGAAGCTGTTTCTGGCAAAGCATTCCTAATCAAAATCATTAGTAAGTTCCTTCAACAATTGACAAACAACAAACTGTCAGCTGTTGTTACTGCCCCCACATGTTTAGCTGCCTACAACATAGGTGGTGTTACATTACACCGATTACTACTATTACCAGTAGAACACCAGAACAAATTAGACTATTACAAACTTTCTGCAGAAGCTGCAATGGAATTACGCAGAGTATTGAAACAAATGAAAATGCTACTAATAGATGAAGTGAGCATGGTCTCCAACCTGATGTTAGATTTGATTCACCTCAGATTACAAGAAGTACTCAAGACAGACTATGAAGAGCTCTTTGCAGGAAATCACATTATTGTTTTTGGAGATCTGCTTCAATTAACACCAGTAAAAGGTGAGCCTATTTTTAAAACATTAGGACACAAACTGTGCCGTAAAACTGTTGGCTGCATTGGAAATGTCAACCTTTGGCAACATTTCCAATACAGAGAATTAACAGAAAACATGCGGCAATCTTCAGATCTCACTTATGCCAACATTTTAAAAAGTATCAGAGTTGGTATACTTTCTAAAGAAGCAGAAGCAATATTGAAAACCCGGCACATTAATGCACTTTATGGCGATAATGCATGTGCTACAGATGTTATGGAACAATTAGCCCACAAAAATTTCAATTGTATGGCCTTAATGCCAACTCGTGCAAGCTCTTTCAAATTCAATGAAATCATGCTAAGTAAAGAAATGCAACCAATCATGGAAATTAGCGCCACAGACAAACTAGATGTAGATGGTATGACACTACGCATGTGTGACCAAGCCACAACAAGTCTAAATAGTTTAGAAAAATCAATCTCAAACACAGCAGGCTTAGAAAAGTTATTAAAATGATCCTTAAATTGCAGAGTAATGCTTAAACGTAACCTTGACGTGGACCAAGGACTAGTTAATGGAGCACTGGGTACAGTTGTTGGCTTTCAAACATACCCACGCGACAACAAAATTCTGTTTGTCAATATACTCTTTGACAAACTTTCAGAAGTAAAAAGGATAGGACGCTCAACAGCTAGATTCCTTCTCTTCAAAGATATGTATGTACGCAGAGAACAATTTCCTCTAACTCTTGCATACGCAGTCACGATTCATAAATCACAAGGTCTTACCCTAGACAAAGCAATGATAGATATTGGTAACACAGTCTTTAAAGAAGGCATGAGCTATGTAGCACTATCACGCTTATGTACACTTGACGGTCTATTTCTAATCAACTTTGATGCAAGTAAAATAAACACTGATATTCCTTGCATTTTAGAACACAATAGACTTCGCTCACTATACACCCCCCACCTAAACACATATTCTGTTCCACAAAAAGTAAAACGTTATGAAAGAAAAATAAATCAAACAGAAATGCAACAGGATGTCACTGCAAATCCTCCAAAGAGAGTAAAAGAAACTAATACTTCATCAAGTACCACAAGAAAAAAGAATCAATTGGGGAAAGTAAACCAAGTACTTCTTTAAAGAAGGAAGACAAACTCCAAAAAAAGCAGTTAGATACAGAACTACCTGGACCATTTAAATTCTCAAATTTAGTTGGTGTCAGTTGCAACGCAAATGTAGCAATGAATATTCTATTTCAATTACCACCAATTGTTGACATTTACTTACACAGTACAGACCCATTGTGTTTGCAAATGTTAGTACTTCACAGAAATGCAGCAAACAATCCTCACAACACGTATAGTGTTTTTGGAATCAGACAACAATTGGACTACTGTGCTGGAATGGTGAAATTCACTATAAATTCACAGGAAGATCCACAAGAATTTCTAATGTACTTACTACAAGTACTGGAAAACAAAAACATACCTATAAATGAAATCTTTCAGATTTCATACATGTGGAAACATACATGCACTCTCTGCAACAATGTGACACAAGAAGAAATCCCCAATGAACGCTTCATATATATATCAATACCAAATTGTGAATCCATTCCATTTCAGCGTCTTGTACAAAATGCAAACCATGGTAGATTATGCTCTACCTGCAATTCAGATAATCGCTCCACGTTAGTAATACAAACATATAGTAAATACATAATACTAATGCTTCTACGTTACAATGCAGATGGTACCAAAAACAACTGCAAGCTGACTGGAATCACACATGGTCAAATATCACTTGGTAAGAAAACCTTCACAACAATAGGTATAATCTACCACGCAGGAGCCACAACCAATTCAGGGCACTACACTGCATACATAAAAAAGAAATGTGGATGGTTTGAATGTAATGATAGTACCATTACTCTAAAGCAGAGATTACCAGGAAATCTTACAAACGCTAATTTGATGTTCTTAAAACCAAAATTTGATAACTAAACTGTATTTAAACCCTAAGTAAACTTGTGTTAAAAAAATATAAACTGTTAGAATACTCCAAAAGCTATCTAACTGCTCAAAGATTCTACAAAAACTAATCAGATAAATGAATACCACTAAATTAGACCAAAAAATACACAGTTAGAATACGCCAATTGGTATCTAACTGTCCCAAAATTTAACAATATCCAAATAGATAAATCAATACCACTAAAATATATCAAAAAAATAGACAGTTAGAATACGCCAATTGGTATCTAACTGCTCCAAAATGTTATAATATCAAAACAAATAAAAAATATGTTACTGCTCCAAAAAAATACAACAAGCCAAAGTATAAAGCATTAACCAGAAACAACAAGTGAACACTGAAAACAAACAAACAAATAAACTGTAGCATAACAGAAAAAGTTTTTTTTTTAATCCAACATTGATTTTTTTTTTCTCCCACAGACCCAATGATTTTAGCAACAAATACAGAAACTGAGCAAATTGCACAGTACTCTGATTTGTAATCTACTAAATATGAGGGTCCAAAAAAAAAAGTATATTGATTATACAATGTAATAAGTCATTACAAAATACTTATACTAACATGCTATTTTCTTTAATCACAGAAATTAACAAGAAAAACATGGACTCCCGTTACTAGACCAAACAGTAAGTATACAATAATCAGGAGAACCATAGCAGCATATCATATCCATAGTATCTAATACCTTTGTTCCTTATACATTTGTTTGTCACCCAAAGTTCTAAGCAAATATGAATGTGATATGCTGCGGTGGTTGTTGCCAGGGCATAGAGTCTTGGGTGCATGGCCAGCGTCCTCAGGACACCCCCTACGAACATTCCCCGGACACCACGAGTGTTCTTAGAAGCGTCTTCAGAACACCACCATCTTGTTTATTTGCGAACATTTCAGGACACCGCGAGTGTTCTTAGAACACATTCAACTTGACAACGAACAATACGGACAGTGTCCTCAGAACACCCCCATTTCATTTATTTGCGAACATTTCAGGACACCATGAGTGTTCTAAGAACACATTCAACTGGACAGAGAACAATACGGACAGCGTCCTCAGGACACCCCCATTTTGTTTATTTGCGAACATTTCAGGACACTGCGAGTGTTCTTAGAACACATTCAACTTGACAGAGAACAATACGGACAGCGTCCTCAGGAGACCCCCATTTTGTTTATTTGCGAACATTTCAGGACACCGCGAGTGTTCTTAGAACACATTCAACTTGTCAGCCACAACCCCATTCATATTTGCGAACATTTCAGGACACAGCGAGAGTTCAACAACGTCTTCAGAACAACCCCATTTTGTGTATTTCCGAACAATTCAGGACACCGCGAGTGTTCTTAGAACATATTCAACTTGACAATGAACAATACGGACAGCGTCCTCAGGACACCCCCATTTTGTTTATTTGCAAACATTTCAGGACACTGCGAGTGTTCTTAGAACAGGTTCAGTTTGCTTGCGAACAAAACGGACACATATTGAGTCCTCAGAACACCCCCCATTCAGTTTATTTAGAACATTTCAGAACACCTGTGATGTCCGCAGACAAATCAAACACAAAAAGAACGTCTAATACATAAAAAACACAACTTTCACCTATCTCATACACTCCCACCCTCCCCAAACACTCCTACACACCAACACACTCTACTAAATACAAATTTTGAACAAAGTTTCACTGCGCTGTCTGCGGACGACCGCAAATCCAAGATGGCGGGCGCTACCGAAAATCTGACGCGCTTCACGCTCCACGCCGTCCAATCAGCGAACACCTTGCATGTCCGCGTACATCACGCAAGCCGATTGGCCAATCAGGACACTGTCCGCGGAGCGAACAGGGAAGTGTGTCCGCGGACCGAACACAGATATCACTAATTTTTTTTTACCTACATTTTGGTCATTTTAAAAAAAACTACTGGACGGATTTTCACCAAATTTGCAAAAGCACACTTTCGGGACCAAGCCGCTGCTCCTGGTCCAAATTTGGTGAGAATCCTTCCAGCGGTTTGGGCTGTAGACGCGAGCAATTTTTTTTTCCCATTCAGTCTATAGGAAAAAAAAAGTTTTGGGACCCCCCTATAACTTTGCCCCGCCCTGGACGAATCCTGACCAACCTTTGCATAAACATTCAGAGTGACCCAAATACTTTTTTTGCAAAGTTTGTTGAGGATCTGTCCAGGGAGAGCGAAGTTATAAGCCGCCCAAAAAGTGCTCTTCCTTTGGAAACAACAACTTAACCATAACTACATGGCCACTATTGTGGCCATGTATTATATATTGAAATTCAGTGAAAAAATTGTTGAACTGTTGAAGGGATGTTATGATTACAAGTAAAATTTACAAAAGAAACAATGAAATTCAGCAGTTATGGTAAACTAAGCAACCATAACTCATGCCATCACCGTGCACTGCTAAAACTAACACCCAGGAAATCAAAGATGACATGACAAATGTCATTGATGGCATCACTGATGAGATCACATATGTCGGACGACATTCATAAAGCCCAGAATCATAGGGGGGACCCAGAAAGTTGTACCCATCAACCAACAAACACATGTACATATTTTTTCATTTAGCACACATTACAATGGAATGCACCAATCAAAACTATAACTGTACACTTCAAATAATCTCCTCAATAGAACTCTGCATACAGATTGACAAATACCAGGTGTTTATTGGAGAACAAATTCTCACTAAATGGTAAGTGCATTGTATGTATTTCCCTATTATTAGCTTTCATTATATAAACATGTGTTCTAAGACAGAAGAACTTTTTTTTTTCTCACAGAAATGGCAAACACACTTGAGTGGTTAAAGGAGAACTTCCCAAAAGAAGAAACGAGTGACGATAACATCTCTAATGGCGCGGCTTTGTCTTTACAGCTTATCACGGCTGAAAAGGACTGACATACCTTCATGGATTGAAACCTTTGGAAACACTAGAAATTCAGATATATTGGATCTAAATAAAAGGAAAACCAGGCAACTTTAAAGCCATTTCTTAAAGACCACTTTGGACACAAGCAATATTTGCCAACTACCAGAAGGCACTCTAGTTGGATGTAACGTGACAATCTATATAACTGAATCACAATTAGGATATCATTTCCTTCTCCTGATGAACCATTGACCGATTCAATGGGGAAACACGTGTCGAGTTAAGGCTATATAAACTGAAACAAATAAGGATTTGTGTATGACAACTGAGCTGAAGATTCTAAGGTGTGATGTTAACACCATAACATTTGTTTTTTCAACTAAGTAATGAAAATAAAGAACATTTTGAGACCATTATTTTTCTTTGAATCTAATTTGAACTTAACAAAGCTAATTGGATGGTCCATTGACTCACCTGTGAATATGATTAAAAATTAGGTTGGAGCATTGGAGTAAATCTTTCTCATTGTGTTATTGTTTATTTACTCACATTGTATATGTGTAGCAGCCACGCAGCTTTTGGGAATTACTCATGTTGACAACCTTGGGCACTTTTTCTTTAAATCAACCTAACACTAGATTCTCGCAAAACTAACAAGAGCAGGTGCCAAGGAAGAGCTTTGCTGGCTGCAAATAATTATTTTTTAACATTTCTAATGGTACACAATACATATTTTAATGTAAACATATAATGTAATGTGTACACATTTTACAAAAATAATAATTTATGTTTTTCTTACAGTACATAGATTTCATAAATAACCCACTGTCCACTTTAATTGTTCACAATTCCAAGAATCACAAAGAGAAGCCCTATCCTAACTGAAAATAATCAAATCATGAACTTGTCTACAAAATTAGATGAACTAAGCAATGGTTTTGAAGAACATTTACAATATGTGAACACTCATGTCATTACAAATGTTCCCTATCACTGTCCTTCTTGCACCTGTCACCCTGGTCCCAAGCAATCACCCCCATCAAATTTTGAACATTTTATTCAAAGACACTTTGAGGAAACCTCACTCCCTTCCTCCCCTCGTCATCATTGTACTGAAATTCCTAATTCTCCTATTCATGTTCTGATGCTGCTATCCCATCCCTTTCATGAATACATTTATTTTTTTGTTACTATAAAGGTGTTGTATATCATTGTGTGATATTGTTTTTTTTAAAAGCCCCTTTATTAGTTTGCAGACACTACGACTATCCATCAGAGTGAAAAGCATTACCGGAAGACACATACTTTCCCCAGTAAAGACCTATGTTTGAAAATACATAGGAAGAGTGAGAATCATGACTGGCCCCCTTTTATTAATCCTAGTAAAAACCAAGTGTTGGAAGGGTATAAAAAGAGTGAGAATTAAAAAGGGGAACAGCTCTCTTTGTTCTAGTCAAGAGTGGGATTGGACATTGGGAAAAGAGAAACTCTCGAGTTTCAGTAACAAGGAAAGAACAGAATTGTCCCAGGAAGAAAGGAAGAACCAGCATGTAAAAGATACTGGTGAAAAGTTGAAGAACCCAATAACTGAACTATACAACTTGATAAAAGTAGTTATATTTCATGCAGGTTCGACTGAACATCGTATACACAAATGAAACATTGGCCAGACGTAAACAAGCTAACACCAGCTTCTGTCCATACTGCACTAAACCAGACACGACCAAAACACTTAAGCACTTGCTACTAAGATGCAGAGGGGCTACACGGAATGTAATCACCACTTGGGACATTTATTCAGCAATGCTTACTGCTTCGACGAAGAGGAAAGATGGAACAATCTGATGAGTGGAGAAAACACTAGATGGACTATAGCCATGGTGGGTTTCTTTTAAAGCCTAGGCCTGATGGAACGCCCTGAACCCAAAAAAAACACAACCGGAGGGGAACAAACTCCTCCTTTAGTCGGTGGGGGCTGGCGCGATTAAGACTCATTGTGAAAACTCTTGACCGAGAGACTTAACTCCAAAAAGGAATCTTGTAAACATTGTTTCCTTGTTTTAACAATTGAATCAAGTAAAAAAAAAATGTGGTTATAAAGAACTACCTTTGAATACTTTACTAAGGTGAACTTGCTGAGAAACCAGCACATAGGAGAAGGGAGTCATTCTCCTGTTCCTTAGATGTTTTGTAGTGGTTTGGTCAGGCTAGATTAGTTTGGACAGCGGACCAATCTTCCTTTTGGACGCACTGACAACTGGCAAGCACTCAAGTTCGTTTTTGTTATGTAGGGAAAACCCATAGTTTAGTGAAAGTCAGGAGTTTTCACTTTTCTTTTTAATAAAGTATACACTTTAAATGGAAGACCAAAGTGTGTGTCCTTCTTCTGACCCGCCACAATAGCCCCGAGGCCTACTTTGGACGCATTTGTCTGCAGTATGAACTCACAATTACAATCTGTCATTTGAAAGAGAAGTACATTGCACAGCGTTTGTTTGAGGTGGTCAAATGTCTCTTGATCTGGGCAGGTTCACACAAGCGTATTGGGATGTGAGCTCTTTAGCTTATCAATGAGACTGTCAGTGAAAGATGAGCAGTTAGAGATGAACCTGTGGTAATAGCCCATGAGTCAGAGAAAGGCCCTGAGTTCCTGTTTGGTCTTATGGGGTTGTGTTAATGCTACAGGCTTTACTTTCTCCTAATAAAAACCTTGGACTTTAACCCAGTTCCACCTAGGTTTGTATTTAAAAGGCAAAGAAATTTAAGAGATAGTCTTGTCTATACATATCCTGAAGATAAACATGCAGTGGATGGACAAAGAACTCTATGGGATCTACCCCCTGTTGTAGGCCATTTTAAATGGGGCAAATGCTCGGTCTGTTCCCTAACAAAAAATATAAAAAGCATCGATCTCAAAGGGAAAGAATGGCATCTAAACACATTCACAAATTGCCTACCACAGTGGGTGGTCTATGGGATAAAAGGTCCATGCGACCTACTATATTTCAAAAACTAAACGCCCTGTGAGACAACGGATAGGCGAACATAGATTGTGCATCAGAAATCAATATGACAATAACCCTCTAGTAGCACACTACGTTCACCACAAACCTACAGATATTTTTTGGCTTATAATCCAAATGGTACATGCATCGAAACGAGGAGGTGGCAGAGACCTTGCTTTAAAAAAATGCCAGCAAAAATGGATCTACAACATGGACACAGTGAAGAATTGTTTGAATTCCTCGGTAGAATGGCACATTTTTATGTAGGTTTGATAAGAGCATTACCACATAAAATGAACATTCTGGGAGATAGTGAAGATGACATCCTGAATAATCCATCCACACACAACAATGTTCGATTGACATTAAAATGGAAATTGAGGACAACAACCTGCAATACACTAATTCAGAATTCCAACACATGGTTTTTCCATATGTCAATGGTGAACATTCAAATGCACAACAAAGCAGGAACCCCCTAATAGTAGAAATGCAGTTTTACTTGACTTCGAATTGTAAATATTTGGATAGATAAAGAACTAATGGTAAAGAAGAAGGATGGTCAGGTACGAAACACTTGGGCACATGGCCATTTAAAAATTATACAAAATTGTAAGATTTTTACGTGAGCAGATACACACTGTTTTACTAGATCTTGCACTTCAATGTTTTACAATAGGAACCAAATAGGATTTGCCTATCCTTTCCAAATCTCCATTTTTGCATAACATTGTTATCTGCTGAGAATACCTGATGACAATGTAAAAAATCATGACAGAATTAGCAAATGAATCAGCTAATTCATTGTATGAACATCTATTAAGCAAGTGGTAACCACTTTTGCAAGATGGCGGTGCCAACTAGCACAAGGAAATAATGAAGCCTTGCAGTTCGAGCTGAATACGGCAGTCATATGACCGCAATATGAGTTGACGCGGTTCCATCACATGAGATGAAAGCAATCGGATGGATTGCCGTCCTCGTTGCTGGACTGTTTTGCAATAAACACGGGCGGCGTTCGTAAGAAGAAAATCAACGATTGATAATTAAAATGTAAGTAAAAAACTGCTGTGCTATAGAATACGAACGATGAAATGCGGTTGGCACTAAATTTACAACAGCCATAGAATAACACTTGAACCTGCAAATAATATAAGGGTCATATGATATGATACAACTCAAGTTGGTAAATAAGTAAACAGATAAATGAAAAATTGATACATATGTTGCACATATGTTGAGTACGATATAAGCGCTAACCATTGGATGTTTACAATCCAATGGGGATCAAACAAATGAGATTATCTAAGAAACAGTGAGATACCAAACTTTTGCGGCTATAGATTGACATTACTCATTCTGTTATAGAGATATTGAAGCAGAATGACTACTAGGCGACCATATTAAGAGAAGCCTGTCTCACACATCCCACAGAATGGAAAAAGAAACATTCTTTAAGAAAATACCATGAAGAATCACAACCGGTTAAGGTTAGTAATATATTGAATATAATGAAAAACTGCTTTGTAAAAAATACATAAATAATGACACATAAAATTTATTATTTGTCACAGATAGGAAGAAAAGACATCACCTTCCATCCGGGATCTAATCAAAACTGAAAATTTAATGAGGCAGTTCCCCACCACATAAAAGGAAGAAACTTACTTTCCTTTATATGAAAAAGTTTGAATCCGACTAAAAAAATACATCAGGTCAGTCTTTCACAACATTGGGGTTCATATGACGCACAACCATGCTTTTTCAGTTTTGGTTTTTAAAATACAACTTGTATGTTTTTACTGTAGTGACTGTGCTGAAAGAACCAATGTGGTCTCTGTGATTTTTTCACCAATCTCATGAAAGATACTCGTCCTGAAGACGGCTAGAATAAAAGGAAAAGGGACAAGGGATACTGGCCAATAAATTTCTTTAGCCGAAGCATATGTAGACATATCCGGTGGATACACACCAAGAATCCTAGTTTATGAGAGGTGGTGTTAGCTGTTGTCTCTGTTTACAAACTGAAATAAAATAACAATTGACAAATATATAAAACTTTGAACAATTTAAAAAAGCCAATTTGTGCGCATATGAGATATGTGTCACTTACCCCACCATTTGGCAAAATGTTGATTCAATAAGTCATTGACAATTTACCTTGTTTTATGTATATGTGGCTTGTGGAAGGTGCACATGAGTAATATTAAGTGTTTTTATTATTTGTGACATATTTTTTATGAGTAAACTTTGTTTTAAGGTGAAAAAACTGGCATGACACGGCAAGTGTGTTTTAACTAATGCAGCAAACAACACCAATGTGAAAGACTGTTCTCTGTTATATAGTGGATACAGAGAGAGTTAATCAGTCCTATTCTCCATTGATCTGTCTATTCTCCCTGTGAGAGTCCGATCCCCCTTAAACAAAAAACTTGGAACCACCCATATAATACCATTGCATTCCTATGGGAAAACTTCCATGAGGTGCCACGCCAAATATAACCACCTGACTGCTCTGAGGAAGGTGATACATTTAGGTTGACATTCTCCACCCCACCATCTTCAACTGCTCCTGTTACCACAAAGTAAACTCCTTTGGGGCAGAGGATCCTAACGGCGGCTTCACAGGCCATAAAAAACGCTCCTTACCTTTTGAGGGTCACAGTGCTATGTTGTACTGTGAAGCACCGATCTGTAACAGCAACTGTTTTCCTGAAAACAGCACAGTGGCCCTACTCATGCAATCACACCACCACTCACTTACTCAATAACCCAATGCCATCACACCTCTACAGACTCTTACTCTCACAACCTTCCCAACCACACCTCATATGCCATATATAAATCAAACAGCACTGTATTAATCTTGCCAATCACACCCACACACTCATTCACAATACACGCATAAACATAGCCATATGCAGAGCACACATTTCAAACCAAAACTTTCCCTTTTCCCAACAAACACACAACAAAATGCCTACTAAAAGCAACTCCATTGAAAAGAATGGAAAATAGAGTAGATAAGAAGAAAACCAAACCATGTGGTCATCCACCTCTAAAACAATTTATAGAAAACATTAAAACCAAAGAGCTAGTAACCTCAATTAACAAAAGTAAAAGAAAATGTAGAAAAAAAGCAGAACTACTAACACACCTAACACTGTATCTACCAGTGTTAACATAGTCACGGTAAAGCAATCCAAAAAATGTCTGCCACAATAAATGTCCCACCGTCGAGTTCTTCACAATCTTATAAAAACAGCTGAAGAGTCACGATCTACCTTTAAAAACCTCCACATGAGACTAATCAACACAGCTCTAATTGACAGAAAATTGTTTATTTTAATTTTAAACAGAATTAAAGCACTAACTAAATTAATCAATACTTTACAAAAAGGTACTTCTAAATATGTGCAGTGTCAATATAGACACCTTTTCATACTTGTGTGATGGTGAGTGGATACACACAAGCAGCACATAACCATATTTCAATGAAGAAGCTTATAAACAAGAACTGTTTCTAAGCCTTACCCCACCTGACAACATAAGTAAGGACAAGCAATGGTGCACCAGCGTACACAACGCTCTAACTAACAAAATCAAAATGCTCCAAACCAAAAGCAAACTGACAAAAGATTCCTTAAGCCCTAACATATCATCACCCAGTCACCATGCCAAAACCACCAATCCATCTAACCCGAATCCTTTCAGGTTCACCAAAATATCCATCCTAGAAACTGAAAGGGTTATAGCCTCACTGAAATCATCGAACTGCAAAGGCAACAACTGCCCACCCCAAATAATCAAGGATGCTGCCAGGGACCTAGCCGCCTTTATAACCAAACTGATCAATGCATCCTTCTCCTCCAACACCATACCTAATAATCTCAAAGAATCTTGGGTCCTGCCTCTCCTCAAGAAGCAAACACAAGACCCCGCTATTCTCACCAACTACAGGCCCATCACTACAGTACCGTTCCTGTTAAAGATAATAGACAGAGTAGCATACCAACAAATCCAGCATACCTAGAAACCCACAAACTTTTAGGCACACGCCAATCAGGCTTCAGACCACAACACGGTACGGAGACAGCTCTTATCGACCTTAAAAGCCAGATCAACGAAATCAATGACAAAGGAAAAACCGCCATGTTACTCCTCGACCTGTCGGTGGCCTTCGACTTGGTGGATCACACAGTCCTGTGCGAACACCTGGCCTCAGCAGCCCACTTCTTGAAAGAGGCCATAGACTGGATACAATCATTCCTGGACAACCGCACTATGAGAGCCTTCTCCTCAATAGCCTCAGCAGACTCCATCAGCATAACTTGTGGTGTGCCTCAGGAATCCTGCGTCTCCCCTACCCTCTACAACATCTTTACCAAGCCCCTATTTGACAAGTTGGACAGACTGGGTGTCTCATACACCAACTATGCAGATGACACCCAGATCCTCATACCCCTTTCGGGCAACTTTGACTTGGATATGGCTTGGTAAACAAAATATATCTCATCATTCAGGCATGGATGGCCACACACGGCCTATGCCTGAATGATGAGAAAACCGAAATCCTGCTCCTTGGCTCCAACGCTAACCTAATAAAACTCAGCCCCAGCTACAAAGCATTCAACATCGATGGCAATACCATTCCAGCCGCCAAAACAGTGAAAACCCTAGGCTTTCACCTAGACTCAGCCTTGTCACTAAATAAACAAGTAAACTCACTAGCTTCCTCCACCGCAAACACCTTCAAGTTAATAAGAGAATGTAAAGCATTCCTCTCCCAAGCCAGCTGCATCATCATCGCTAATCCCCTAATACTCTCCAAACTTGATTATTGTAACGCCATGTACCTAGGAGCCAACAAACACATAATCAACAAACTCCAAACACTTCAAAATAATGCACTGAGAACAGCCCTCAACCTACCCTCTAAAGAACACATCTCCAACAAAAGAAGAGAACACAAATGGCTCAAAATCTGCAACCGCATCACACTCAAAACAGCATCACTTACTTTCAAATGCTTAAACAATGCAGCCCTCTCCTACCTCGCTGCCAAAATTGTAAAAAAGACCCCCACCCGCCCGACCAGAACGATTAACTCCTACCGCCTTCAGATTCCCAAATTCAGACAAAAGAAAATGGGTGGCAGTAGCTTCCCTGTCATGGCAGCCCTACACTGGAACACCCTCCCACTCAACACCAGAGCTGATGAATCCTTCCATAGCTTCAGGCGTAACATTCTCACCTAGTTACGTTCCAATGATCCCCACAACTGATCATACTTACAGACCAAAGCCAATCTGAATGTATATATGTATATCCATTTAACTGACCTGCTGAATTTGTAATTAACTGTATGTAAATATGTAAATATGTGCCTATCATGTAACTAAGTTTTTATGTAACCTTATCTTCCTGCCCTCTGTTGCACCCTGTTACCTCTGGTTTTGCGTGCCATACCAAATAAACAAACAAACAAACAACAAAAATCAATAGCCATAGACAATAATGGTTGAGGGAAGGAAGTTTTAGAAGACACCACCAATATGGCAAAAGAAACTCTTTTTGAAAAAAAATTACCAACAAACTTTCAACCCAATCCCCCTTTCACCCAAACAAACCATCCAGTGTACACATGGACATGCAGCTTAATGTGTAACATACACCAAAAATCCTTGAAATCTTTACGACAATTCCTCAATCACTACATGAAACTAAAAGAGAAAAGTAGAATGAAAACATTACAAACCATAGACTCCTGTCCAGGGCGCAGCCATACTGCAAGGATATTCATTAGTCTGCCTTTCGGGGACTGCTTGCAAAAGCACCTTCCACCACATCAAAATGCCATTCTGCCATACAGAATCTTGTGCATACACTATGCTATGCAACAAGTCCAGCTCTAGAACTGCAAAATGTAAATAACATTCTCCTACATGGAACAGCCAAATAACTGTTTCAAGAAATGGAACACATCCAAAGTAAATACCTTGGAATTGAAGTTGACTAAGAAAATGCTGTTACTTCAAAAAACATTACTGAAAACCTCATAAACATCAACATCCTAGCAAAGACATACAAAAGAGAAATAGCTACATTTCAAAACACATCTTTTGAAATACCAGACCAAGTATGTGTCTGTTGTTGCAGAACATTTGATGAAACAGCACACAAATAATAGATATAGCCTACAAAATAGAGGACAATGAGGAATCCCAAAGGTTCCAATTAGATACATATATAACAGAAGAAACTAAATAAAACATAACTGACCCCTCAACAGTTTGCACATAGTGCAACACAAAGCTTGACAATAACCAAATGTTATCGCATGCTATCACTAATAACTTCCCACTTCCAAAAACTCTCCAACAACTTACTTGTATGAGAGAATTATAATCCAAACAGTACACCCATTTCAAGCTATAAAATGCCTACAATTGAAATATGCCAAATTAACTCCATCTAAGTTATTAAAGGGCATCCATGGCAAAGTAGTATATTTGCTTGCTATTAGATCTCAAAGTAAATGTAGAAATTCTAGGAGTACAATGACCAATAGATCAATCTTTGACTGTGTTAGTTAATGGTGCACCAACAAAAGACAAAAAGAAAAATGTGTCGAGTTAAACAATGTTAGACAAGCCCTACAATATCTAAAAGAAAACAATGAATACTACAAAGATATCAACATTTAAGAGAAACCACCAAAATAAATCAAAACTCAGCAGCAAAAGGCCAATTTGAACGTGTAGATCCTGTTACTGCAACCAACAATTTAGACCAGTATACAATTCACCCACTGCACTCCAAAGACACCACTGACGATGAATTAGAAAAATATCAAACGCATCAAGCCAAAGGATCCCCAATTAGCATATGGGAAAACAAGTGTAGAAGCACATTATTTCCTTTTACTCTTTCCCGCAGGAAAAAGAGGAAGATATGATGAAAGTTCCACACAAATTAGTGCATCAGAACATCGCTCTTTAAGAATGTATTCTGAAGACCCCAGATTCAGACAAAATGTTGAATACATTTTCCACCTCATCTTCGAAAGTGAACTAGCAAGTCTGTGTTATGGAGTTGCACACACATTAAAGACATGGACTAACTGTTTAAACATGTCTGCTACCCAACTGCTTCAAAAGATAAAAGATAAAGATTAAGTTTTGCAGTCAAGTATCACAAATCTCTTGGCAAACATGAATGGTACAAAAGAATACTGGTTCCGACGTCATGCTGAATGTACGTTGTATGCTAAGGAGCCTAGGCCCACCCACATGGTTTGTTACTTTAAGTTGTGCAGAGTATGCATGAGATGACTTGCACAACTTCGTATGGACTGCAAACCAAAATAAAGATTGAATAGATATAAAATACCAGGAAAACTCTGTTCTCTTGACCCTGTCAATGTATTAAGATAGTTTCCCTATCACTTCATTGCCATGCTGCAATTTATCTGCAATAAATCGATCCATCTGCTCGGAGAAGTGCAACACTTCTTTTGGAGAATAGAATATCAATCCAGAGGAGCACCACACATCCACATGTTTTTGTGTATAACACATGCTCCTAATTTGGCCATAATAGTGATGCTACTGTTTTACAGTTTATTGAAAAGTACATTACCTGCAACATCCAGTCAGAAACCACAGATAGTGACCTACATACAACAATCTTACACTTCCAAAAACATAAGTGTAGCAAATACTGCCAATGTAGATGTAAACACAAAGGCAATTACTATACCAAATGCTGCTTTGGCTTGAATAGACCAGTTTGCACAAAAGGACAAGAACATTGCTTGATGTCTTCTGTTAGATACAGCATAAAAGGCAAATCCCCTAAACACACATACAACATTGAAAGGAACGAAGCATCCATGTACATCAATGATTTCAATGCAATCATTGCCCTATTGTTGAATCCAAACATGGACATACAATGCATTGCAGACAATCCCACTGCAGTTGCAAGATATGTCATGTTCTATCTCACCAAAGCTGAGAAAACAAACAGAGCTGAAAGACTTCTGGTATGACATATCATTTGTGAAAACACTATCAAAGAAATTGTACAGCTTTGGTATAAAAATGTTCTCCCATAAAGAATGTTAGTGCTACAAAGCTGCAGACCATTTAACAGGTGAAGCCTTATATGAAACATCTTAACACATTGTCTGGCTAAAACTTGGTCCAGCTTCATCCCAAAAAAGAGTGGTAAAATCCTACCAAGAAATAGAAAAGATAGCCACAAATGATCCCAACAGCCAGGCCATTAAAACAAAAACAAAAAAAAACAATTTGATAGACACATACTACCAAAACAGAAGTACTACTTTGGAAAACATGTGTCTGTACAACATTGCCCAAAACTACACCTGCAAAAACAACTTCACACCAAATGAGACAACTGGCAAATATTCAGTCTCAACTTGTGAAGGAAGACTTGTGAAAATCAAAAAACCCAGACTAATTAATGATATAAAGTTATAATTTATATCTCCACAACATAGAGAACTGTATTACATGGCCCTACTCCAACATTTTAACCCTTGGAGAAAAGCAGAAGAATTATTAGGTGACTATGACTAATTTGAAGCTGAGGAAGTCTTGTCAGTACTTGAATTAGAGCTAAATGATGAACAACTCAGCATTTATCTGGTTCTGGTAAAACATTCTTAATTAAAATAATCTGCACATTTCTGCAAAACACAACAACAACAACCTTCTGGCTGTAGTAACAGCACTCACATGTTTAGCTGCCTTCAACATAGGAAGTGTAACTTTACACAGACTACTGCTCATCCCGGTAGAACACCAAAACAAATTAGAATACTACAAATTATTAGCAGAAGCTGCTACTGAAGTACGCAGAATCCTGAAACAAATCAAAGTGCTCCCAAGAGATGAAATAAGCATGGTTTCCATCCTCATGGTGGCTTTAATCCATCTGAGAATGCAAGAAGTACTAAAAAAAAACTACGAACAACTGTTAGGAGGAAAAGATATGATTGTTTTCTGAGACCTCCTAGAGTTAATATCAGTTAAAGGTCAACCTATTTTCAAAACATTAGGGCCTAAACAATGCTGCAATATGCTTGTCAGCATTGGAAATATAAATCTCTGGCAACATTTTCACTACAAAGAACTAACTCAAAACATGCATCAGTCTGTAGACCTCACCTATGTTAACATTTTAAAAAGCTTTAGAACTGCTCAGCTTGCTAAAGATGCAAAATCCATCTTAAATAGTAGAGTAATCCATGAGCTATATGGACAAAACTCATCTGCTCCTGATGTCATGGAACAATTAACTCAACAAAATCTAAAATGCATGTCCTTAATGAGAACCATTGCAAGCTGTAGTGAATTCAACAAAACAATGTTGAAAAATGAAATGCAACCCATACTGCATATCAACTCCACAGGCAAACTAGAAGTGCATGGCATGACACTTCCTATGTGTCAACAAGCAACAGAAGGACTAAATAGCTTAGAGAAATGTATCTCCAACACTGCTGGATTGGAGAACATATTGATGCTGTGTCTATACTGAAGAGTATCTCTAAAAAGTAACCTTGACGTAGAAGAATGTTTAGTCAATGGAGCAATTGGTGCAGTTGTTGGCTTCCAAACATATCCACATGACAGCAACATTCAGTTTGTCTTCATCTACTTTGTCAAACTTGCATATGTTCAAATAATTGGCCAAACAATAACATGTTTCCTTCTTTTCAAACACATGCAGATACTCAGAGAACAGTTTTCTCTTCCATATGCTGTCACTATTCACAAATCGTACGCTCTAACCCTAGATTAAGCATTGATTGGCATTGGCATCTCATTCTTCAAAGAAGGTTTGAGTTATGTAACACTTTGACATCTGCCTACACCCAATGGTCTATTCCTAGTTAACTTTGATTCAAACAAAGTCAATGCTGACATTCCTTGCATCCTGGAATACAACAGGCTATGTGCACTATACACCCCCCATATAGATATGTACTCTGTACCTTAAGAAAGGAAACCTTTTCAAAAGAGAACTAATACAAACAAAATCTATAACAGATCTCCAAACAATACTGGTAAAGAAAAAACAACCAACTCCTTCTGCATGAAAGAATACAACCACAAAAATGTCCAGTACAAAGTCAATTGCACGTCCATCAGAAAACAAAGACACAGATGTCACTTCTCCACAAAAAAAACTGCAGGTCCATCAAACATTCCACAAACAGACCTCTCTGGTCCATTTAAATTCAGCAATACATCTGGATTACATTGTTATGCAAATGTAACAATCAATCTTCTTTTTCAATTGTCAACAATTGTTCACAACATTTACTTAAATGGCTCAGACCAGTTGTGTTTGTAAATGCTCGTCCTTCATAGATATGCCATAAATAATCCTGACAACACTGACAGTGTCTCATGTATAAGGCAATAATTGGACTACTGTGCAGTAATGGTCACATTTACTATAAACACACAGGAAGATCCACAAGAATTCCTAATGTACCTACAACAAGTACTGGAAACCAAAAACATGCATATAAATGACATCTTCCAGATTTGAGACATGTGGAAATATACTTGCGCTCTCTGCAACCATGATTCAGAAGATCACACCCCTAATGAAGGATTTGTATATATCCATACCAAATTCTGAAACCATTTAATTTCACCAAGTTCTGCAGAATGAAAATCATGGCATATTATGCCCGTTTTGCAATTCAGACAATCGTTCAACCCTAAATAGGAACTCACATAGCCAATATGTTCACTCATGCTTCTAAAGTACAATGCAGATGGTACAAAAAATAATTATAAACTTACATGCTTCACACACAGCCAAGTGTCTCTTGGAAATAAAACCTTTACAGCAGTAGGTATAGTATACCACACTAGTGCCAAAACCACTTCAGGACACTATACTGCATATGTAAAAAATGAAGTGGTTGGTTTGAATGTAACGTCACCTCCTTACTCTAAAACATAGGTTGGCAGCAAATCTAAACTTAATATTCCTTCAACCCAAAATTAGTCACTAAACTGTACCACAATTAACAGAATATGCCAAGAGATATCCAACTACATCCATAATACTAATACAGTACTTTTAAAAGTCAATGTAGTTAGAATTTGCCAAAATCTATCTAACTACTTAAAAAAATACCCTACATTGCAAAACACTTAAAATACACAATCACAATTCTTATACAACAAAACTTCTTATAAACTCTAATGTAATTAGAATACACCAACAGGTATCTAACTACTTTAACCATTCCCTTAATCACAAGATACTTCAAACAAACATACTTTCACACTTGCACTCACACAATTATGACAGTTATTTTTTTTTAAATCCAGTATGTATTATTTTCCCAATGACCAAACAATGATTTAATGCCAAAACAACAGCAGTATGTTGTGCACCAATGTTGTACCAAACATAGTCCTAAGAATGTACTGTTTATGAGGTTCTAAACAAGTTAATGTATATGTAAGTTTGTATACAATTAAAGCTTTAAAACTATCCGGCTTATACTGTTTTTTCCATAGAAATTAACCAGAGATTCCAGCTTCATAACGCCATGTAACTAAGTAACCATACCAAGTATAATCAAATATATGTTCTATAAGCACTATTCTGAATTGTACTACAATAAGTACTATACACAGTTCAATTATATAATTCTACCATATTATAAATACCTTATACTCTGACTACATTACCTATAGTTACTATACACATATTAGTACTGTGGATGCAGTGGCGAGTGGCCAGTGGCCAGATTCTCACTACCACAATACAATGAACTATATATCAAGTATGCACCATACACCGTCAAATAATAAAACCCACCCTGACCGACCTGCAATTCAAATGATGTCTGCGGACACCAAAATTGACCACAAACTCGGCAGCATCTGCAAACGCATTTTTCCACCTATAGAAACAGCTCCATATCATCTTCATTCCACTCCTGTACCTTTTCCAAGCCCTCTTTCACCCAACAAATAACTCTAAATGTGTTTTCGAAGCTGGCCATTCATGGCACTATCTGCAAACTACTGCACTGTCCAGAGACTGCTACAACACCTGCCCGACCTTTCTCTACCTATGAAAATATCCTTGTATCATATTTTTTCCACTCCCCCACCTTTCCCAGCCACTCATTCAACCACCAAAAAACCCAAAACGTGTTTTCCAGACTTTTTCCCCACCGCAATGTCTTGCGGACCGAACAGGGAAGTGAGTCCGTGGACTGAACCCAGATATCACACATTTTGTTGACCTACTTTTTGCCAATTTTAATGGAAAATACTGGACGGATTTACACCAAATTTCCAAAAGCATGCTTTTGGGACCAAGCCACGGTCTCTGCTGCAAATTTGGTGAAAATTCCTCCAGTGGGTTGGGCTGTAGGTTGGAGCTTTTTTTTTCCATTGCATCTATGGGAAAAACACATATATTGGGACCCCCCCTATAACTTTGCCACCTGCAGGAAACCTCACCAAACTTCAGAGAATCAATTTGACAGGGCCATATACTTTTTTTGGACAGTTCCATGAGGATTCGTCCAGGGGGTGAAGTAATATGCCACCAAAACCTGCTCTTCCTATGGGTTGAGCAACTTAAACATTACCACAGGGCCGCTACCAGAGGCCTTGTAATATATGACCGGACCTGCCATAGCGGCCCTGTAGTTATAGTTCAATTGCTCAACTCATAGAAAGAGCACTTTTTGGGCAGCTTATAACTTTGACCCATCTGGACAAATCCTCACCAAACTTTGCAAAAAAAGTATATGTCCCGCTCGTCGTTTCTTGCCATTTCGTCAAGAAGACAGAGGCCAAAGTTATAGGGGGTCCCAAAATGTGTGGAAATCCTCATAGAAGCAATGGAAACAGAATTTAGCTCATGTTTCCATCCCAAACTGCCGAATGGATTTTCACCAAATTTTCAGCAGGAGTGGCGGCATGGTCCTAAAAGCAGGCATTTGAATAATTTGGTGTAAATCCGTCCAGTTGTTTTTTGGAAATGGCCAAAAAGTAGGTCAGAAAAATTATGGGTTCATCCGTGGACTCACTTCCCTATTCGGTCTGCGGACACCCCCCTGGACCAATCAGAGACCAGAGTGATGTCGGTGGACATCGGACACGCTCACTGATTGGATGGTGAAAAACGTGAGGAGCACCATGTTGGATCCACATACAGTCGTCACTAACTGCAGTGCAGAAACACTCTGAAAAACATATTTGGGGAAGTTTGGTGGCTGAAAGAGGGGCCTAAAAGGGTGGGGGGTAAACAAAGGGTGTGCACATACCACACTAGTCCGCAGACATCACAGTAGTCCACGGACACTGCTGTGAACTAACAGCTTGGAAAACACATTTGAGGTTATTTGATGGCTGAAAGTATTTAAAGAAAGGGTAGGAGAGTAGAATAAAGATGATATGGAGCTGTTCTTATAGGTGAAAAAAGGGTTTACAGCTGCCGCCAAATCCGCAATCAATTTTGGTATGCATGGACATTATTTCATTTGTAGGGGGTCAGGGCGAGTTTTGCTATTTCAGGGTGTATTGTACATACTTGTTATATACTTTAATTCTATTGTGGTGGTTGTGGCCAGTGGCCAGATACTTGGGGGCAAGGCCACAGGCCATGCCCCCAAGAATCTGGCCACTTGCCACACACACTATAGTAATATGTGTATAGTAATTATAGGTGTATAGTGAGAGTATATATTATTTGTAATATGGTGGAATGAAATAATTAAAGCATATATGGTATTCATGATTGGAGTACATTTGAGGACAGTGCTTCTTGATATTGATATTGATATTTCATTTCTATCATGCTGATGTGTTCTGCACCTTTGACACATTCAAAAATTGTATCCTATCACCTCACTGT
Source organism: Ambystoma mexicanum (assembly GCF_040938575.1). Classification (NCBI taxonomy): domain Eukaryota; kingdom Metazoa; phylum Chordata; class Amphibia; order Caudata; family Ambystomatidae; genus Ambystoma; species Ambystoma mexicanum. The sequence goes on from NC_090932.1 coordinate 206,607,172, forward strand.
GTACCTACAGTGTACCCCAGGGTTTTATCATATAATTTAGTCTCTTCTATATCTATTTCGTTCCTCTGGCTCGCCCGATGTCCTTCTTTTTTCATTTCCAGGGTTATGTTCATGATACACAGGTTTCCTTAAACTTCCCTGAACTAATTTGTTGTCCTCGTTTTTTATCTCTAATTGTCTGACCATCATCAAGGCATTGTGTGTCTAAAATATAATTGCACATAAAAGTTGCATTTAATCTATGATGAAAAGACATGGCCCCGCATGACCTCCAATCAGCACAATGACGAATGTGAGAAAGTCTTCGTAATGTCTTCAGTTAACGAATAAATTGAGTAATATGACATGTCTTCTTTGTTTCCCTCTATATAGGCCAACCATTTTGCTGACCTAATTGTGAGGCAGAGATCAAATGTGTCCCAATAGTGCAAGCATTTCTCTTTGATGTTAAGAAAAAAAAGAATAAGGCTGCGCCAATCTGGTGAGTTAAGATGTTAATCTCTAATCGTGATGCAGATTTCTGATTGCTGGAATTTTAGAGTATTTATTTCAGAATAATAATGAGCTGCTAGTGGTAGGGTCTAGTTTGTTCTAGGTTGAAACTCTGGTCAACAATTTTGTCAGCTTACTATATATAGATAAACAAAAATGTTATCCTAGTCAATACAAAATCATAGATTTATGAATAGAATTTCACTGTAATGCACTGCCCTAATTTCCAAAAACAATCTTGAAAAAGTTTATCAAGAAATGAGGACAACAGGTGAATCGGGAAGCAGAGGAAAAGAGGATCAATCTGTAAAAACAAAAAAAGAATATCGAGGCTGAGTACCACAAAATAAAATACATCAAACATGGGCGTACAAAGATACACAGATCTTTATTCTACAACTGAACAGTTTTCAAAGGAACAAAGTATCAGATAGCTATCTGGCCCTCAGTACATCACAGCGAATACCAGCCATGTCGGTGTGAGAAGTGAGTGGGGCTGTACATCAGAACATTCACTCTTTTTATACAATTCTCTAACATGATATCCAGCCCATCTACAGGTTAATTATTCCTTAGGTTAGGGGTCCGTGCCACGTTCACTTCTAATTTATTCATCTATATGCATATGGATTATTCCCAGTTTATATACAAATAAGCCACAATGGCAACAGTGTATCTTCAGATTTAACATTAAGCCTTTGTACGTGTTTTATACAATGTAGTTCAACAAGTGTTCACATTCAGTATTTAAACAACATTGTGCTTAATATATGCTCGCGGATCAGTTTCGTTGGCATAGGTAATCCTCGATCTACAGGTCAACGAAATACAAGGTCCCCTTACATGACCCTAACATTTGGCCTGCGGGCAGTTTATGCATTAACTTCATGTAGAGGTCGAGACGGCCAAGTTACAAACAGAAGAACACTGTCCACCATTTTAGAACACAGGGTGACTTTGGAGTAAGAATCAAAATGGCGGATAAACCTAAAATGGCGGCTAAATCAGTCTAAGGTCAGAACCTTGCGATGCAGATTTCTTCATAGAGTGATTGGGCTTATGCCAATATATACTATAAAGAGGAACAATATAATATTCCGTTCAACAAACCCTCCTTTTGGCCTAAGCCAAGTGCTAAACTACTTCTAGTCACTTTACGAGTAACTCCACGTCTCAATGTCCATAAATCCTGAATCACTATCGGAGATATCAATTGCCATAAGATCAGATTCTAAGATTTCTTTCAGCACATATTCGTTGGAGGTCTTCTCTGGGGCGTATACTTTATGTCCTAATGTACCCATCGCTTGTGCGCAACATCGCCCTAAAATCGAACACACGCCAGGAAGACATTGTATACAACAGCAAAGAAATAACAGAATACCTAAAATAATCAGCAAGACCGAAAGTAGATTCCATTCCCAAGATCGCAAGAAGTCCCAGAACCAAGCGCGAAGATCACAGTTTCCCTCGGGAACATGCACTTCTGAACTTAGGACATGCAGATTCTGTATTGCCTTAAAGATAGTTGGGGAGGAATCTTTTACAAAAACACAGCAAGCGGACCCCACCAATTTACATACTCCAACACTTTCAGCCAGGATGACATCTAATGCCATCCGGTTCTGAAGTGCTACTAACCTTATTGCTTTCTGTTCTAGAGTCATATTATAGAGTATGTCGGTGGTCCGGTTGATGGTCCTCTCCAGTACTCTCGCTAGTCTCCTGATATCTTCAGAGTTCATTATTTGCTCCCAAAATGGCACAAAAGATTTAGCTACATCTCCTAGAATTTGCGCTGAAGTGTCACCATTCTCGTCCAGTCATGGACGAGCCTTTGAAATCTCTACAGTACTTGCAATGAATACCCCGGGAAATAGGATCCCTAAATACAAGTTCCCTGCCATCCCTGGGTAACCATGCAAATGCTACATTACCACAAACAAAGTAAACAGGTTCGCCTACATACAAAGGTCTGTCCTCGCTGGTCAAATTTGCAACGTTGTTGCAACCTTTAAAATCACCCATTGACTGAGTACCATTCGTTTGTATGCAGAAAGAAACTGAATCGGGGCTATGGTTAACAGTGTAAGAAGGGGGTGTGGCATCCTTATTGCCTATAGGAGCCATCTTGAAAGAAATCAAAGATTGAAAAGGACGGGACAGTCTATCAGAAGGCCTAATGGAAGCAACATTAAGCTTACTCCTATTTGCAAAAAGCGAGTATCCCAGGGGCGTCAGAACACTTTTTTCAAACTCGTTCAATTTAGTCCCATTGAAATTCCCATAGATGCTATCGTTCCATTGACCAAAGAATAGTGCTCTAAGAGAAGCATAGCATGCAGTTGTCAAAGGTAAGGGATGAATATACCAACCTAGCCCCTTATCTCCGTGTTGCCGTAAATGTGAACAGACCCAACAATTAGATTTGTTAAAAATGCCATGTGTAGCATTCATGATGAGTAATAGTGTGTTGATGTGATAATTCTGCCTGTGCTAGGAGTCTCTAGGAGATAGAGTATGCAGATGCACGAAAGGAGTAGAAACAGTAGGTACATTTTCAGTAGGTAAAATATTCTCAAACGGATATACTTCTTCTAAATACCAGAAACCTAAAACGATGACTATTGTAAAACCAATTAACATTATCACAAGACAGCAATACGTTTTCGGGGCCCACACAGTGGATTGTCCATTCTCGCAGCTGGTCACACGTTCTCTTATCCGTTCTGTACGAGCGGAAGCAGTTGCAGGCATTGTATTCTTTGAACAAATGCTCCAATGTTATTTGCTGGCGACCTCCAGGCCGAGCGTTTTCTTAGTCCTTTCACAAACCCTAGCCAATAGAATCCCCTTATATACAAATGATAGGGCCAAAGAGGCAAGCCCTTCGATGATTTTTCCTTGATGGCACAGCCGAACCTTGTAATAAGTCTATTTCCTCGGACGCAGTGATTCCTGGTACTGAGTGATCTGTGAACAACGTGTCGACACTTCCCGTTGGAAGAGATGAATGAACGGAAGCAAGATCAGATACAAGAGCAACTTCCGGAAACAAAACTGAGTGGAGATGAAATGGCTTTTTCCCCAGGCCTCACAGGCTCAGGGAGAGTCTCTGATGCACTCTCAATGTTGGTTGCTGCTTCGTGATCGTTGGTTACAGCATTGGTGAGGGGTTCTGTATCTTCTGTATCGTATGACACTGCATGTGGAATCCTCTTGGTGTGCGACGCATGTATCCAATGCTTCCGTCGTGCTACCCGCACCGCAGTCTGTGTGACCAGCAAAACTTGGAAGGGGCCCTGCCAATGAGGTGTGAGGCAAGAAGATTGCTCAAATGATTTGGTGAGGATCCACTCTCCCGTTCTTATGCTGTGACCGGGACCCTCGTACCGTACAGGTAAGGCCTCTCGCACCTGGTGATAAATCAAATACAGATTTTTAGTTAACTGGCCATTCCAAATATTATCAAGCTTCCCAATAACTACCTCAAAGAGAGAGAGCCCAGTCTTAGTTTGAGGGGTTGTTCGCATAGATAAAAACACGATCGGTAAGGCGTCCGGCCATTTTAGTTTGGTGCCGTCTTAGCGAGCTTGTTCTTGATGATGCCGTTGTGTCTTTCTACTAGTCCAGCACTCTGAGCATGTCTAGGCGAATGAAACCGTTTATCGATCTGCAATACCGCGCATATCTGCAGAATTACAGCAGCGATAAAGTGTGGACCATTGTCCGACCAGATGATTCTCAGCAACCCAAATCTTGGAAAATATTCCTTTAACATAGTCTTTGGCGTGTTCATAGCTGTGGCATCTTTGACAGGGTAGGCTTCAACCCATTTGCTAAAGGCACAGATGACAACTAATACATACTTGAAATTGTTGCAACACTCCATCTCAATAAAATCAAAATTAATAACCTCGAAGGGGATGGAAGGTGGACCAAAACTACCCATAGGAATTGATGTGCCCTTTCCCACATTATGCTGTAAACAAATCATGCACCCCTGAACAAAGTGTTCAGCTACTTTAGGGATTTTGTCATTTACCCACACATTTTGAAACATATTTAGTGATTTTACAAGCACATATATGAGTGAGACCATGAGCCTTAACAACCATCATCATAATATATGTGTCAGGCAGTTACCACTTCCCTTTAACTTTGTCCACCTCACACCCATCATCATCCAGTTTCCCCAAACCCTCAGCCCACTTCTTAGATTCTTCTAATGTGGCATCAGCTTGGATGTCCCTTACGGAATCAATACCCTCATCCAAAGTACAGGCATTTGTGGCTTCCCTTGAAGTATACATTTCTGAAGAGAGATCAGTGGCAGTCTGTTTGGTTATCTGGTCAGCAAAAGCATTACCTTTTCCTACATGATCTACAATCTTCTGATGCGCTGCACATTTTATGATAGCTAGCTGAATAGGAAGTGCAAGTGCTGAGAGTAACCGTAGTATCAAGGAGCCATGTTGAATTTTTGTACCATGAGAAGTCAAGAAACCTCTTTCTGCCCAAAGTCTACCAAAGTTATGAACCACCTAAAGGCTTACTGACTGTCAGTATATATGTTTACAGCAAGCCCCCGCGGAAAGTTCACAAGCTCGGGTCAATGCTATAATCTCTGCGGCCTTTGCTGAGTTATGCGGGATTCTCTTGGTTTCCACGATCGTCCTCAATGTAGTGATTGCATAAGGAGCTGTGGATGTACCATCCCGAAGTTTGAAGCAGGAGCCATCGCAAAATAGCTCCCCTTGTGGATTGTTCAAAGGAGTATCTTTCAGATCGATTCTACCCTTTGTCTCTTGTTCGTAAGTGTAAAGGCAGTCATGTGATTCTTCGTCACTGCAAGCAGTATCTTGCGAGAAATGTAAAAGTAAGCCGGATTAATTACACCTCTTAATTTGTATGTGCGGTGCAAACAAGATCAGTTCATATCTCGTTAATCGTGCGGAGGTGAAGTGTTGCGTTTGTGTTCTGATTAATAGAACATCTACAGAGTGAAGTACCATCAGGGTTAAAGCAAGGCCTAGGACCATTCCATCGCTCTGTTTTACAGACGCAGCAGCAGCAGCGACAGCTCGCAAACATCTTGGCAAAGCGCATGCTACAGGATCAAGGGCGGAAGAAAAGTAGCCACACGACCTATTCTTCCCTTCATGTTCCTGCGTTAATACAGCCAAAGCACATCCATCACATTCATGCACATACAACACAAAGGCCTTTTCATAGTTTAATGTGCCCAAAACCGGTGGCAAGCAAAATGCAGTCTTGAACAAATCAAATGCTTGCTGGTGTTCCAAGTTCCATGGTAATGGCAAAGAAATGCCCTTCTTCGTCAAAGCCAACATTGATTTAATCACTAGTAAGAAATTGGGGATCCACTGCCTACAGTAAGAATCCATACCTATCAAGGCTCTAACTTCCTTCTGCGTATTTGGGACAGACATGCTAGAAATGAGTTTTATCCGTTCAGGCATCAACCTTCTTCCCTCCTTTGACAGGAGATAGCCTAAATAGGCGACCTCCTGACAACAGTATTGAAATTGTTTAAGCAAAGCTTTTTGTCCATGTTTAGCCAAATGAATAAGCAACAACACAGTGCCCTCCTTACAAGCGCTCTCTGAGTCAGCAGCTAAAAGCAAGTCATCAACATATTGAAGCAGTGTACAACTAGAGGGCAAATCAAGGGTATCGAGCTGCTCTTTCAAAGCCCTACTATGGATACTAGGACTTTCGTGTAACCTTGCGGTGCACAAGTGAAGGTAAACGAATGTCCCCCTAGGGTGAATGCAAACAAGTGTCTACTGTCTTTGTGTATAGGAATACTAAAGAATACTAAAGAAAGCGTTCTTTAGATCCACAACACTAAAATGAGTAGCTGAAGCCGGGATCATGGTTAATATTGTCGTCACATCAAGCGCAATTGGAAATTGTGGAGCAATGATCTTATTGATGGCATGTAAATCATTTATACAATGAAAAGGAATTGCATTATCGCCTTTCTTATACACGGGTACAATCGGACTATTGCACAAACTACCTGCAATTTCCTTGATCACCCCTCGATGCACAAAATCGGAGATGATGCATTTCAAAGCTTGCTCACCATCGACTGAGATCTTATACTGGGGAATACGTGGCAACTTTACTCCATATTTCAAGATAATCTTAATAGGTTCAATTTGCAAGACACCGACGTCATTATCATCAATAGCCAACAAACACTCCGGGACATGACTAAATTCCGGCGGCAAAGGTCTGGTCAAAAATTGAGAGGCAGAAATTTGCTGTGGTGAAATCGTCAAACGTACTCCATCAGAAGAACAATGAATTACTGCATTTAATTCCTTCAACAGATTCAACCCCAACAAATTCTCTCCACAATTCCTAGTCAAAAGAAATGGAGAGTGGTCCAAAAATGGACTTAAGGTAATTGGTACCGGCGAAGAAACCGGACAGACAACTAGTGTGCCAGAAAACCCTACAGAAACATTTGTTTGCCCTGACAGTGGAATGTTTGGAACCTGTGAATGGTCAACGGAACTCTTCTGTGCCCCTATAGCTATCAAGAATCGATGTTTCCTATTTCCCACTAACATCTCGACGTAGGGACCTTTCTGATTATCGGGAATAGGTGTTGGTTCCAAACTACAAACCCTGTTTTGGGCAATCCTAGTGAAACAGAATGTCGTCAAAAGGAAGTTCTTCAGAGAGGTAAGCAGCAGAAGGATGATCAAAAATGTTTCTATTAGCCACACTCAATGCCTGATTGTCCTGTGAAAAAGGTTGCTGTAAATCCTATGAAAACTGACCTCTACTAGGACCCCCTACACCTGGGGAACCTATGGATCTTCTACCCATATTTCAAAATGTGTTATTTGACCTCTGTTGGAGGATCGTGCATTGTGCACGCCAATGACCCTCTTGTCTACAATATGCACACTGCTTAATGTTTACAGGACCCAACGGCACATTTCCCTGCAGAACGTACTGACCTCTAAATTGCGAATTACCCCATCTACGGCCTCTAACAATTTGCTGCAATAGTACTTTTGTTTTTAAGTCTCCTTTTCTCTTTTCAACTCTTTCTTTTTTGTTATTGACACGATTCTCATAGTACTGAGCCATGTGAAATACTTCTGACTGAGACTCCGCTTGCCAAGAGCTCTCTGAGGACATCATTTGTGACTGGATGGCAGGCAGCAATCCACGCACAAATGTGTCCACAAATAATCTTTTCCCAGACTATGTGCCTAAATCTTGTCCACTGAAATCTGAAAATACCTCTTCGAACCGATTAAAGAACTCGGTAGCACCCTCAGACTTCCCTTGGACACAGGCAGTAAGCTTGTCCCAAACAATTCACTTTTCAGGAATTATAGTTTTCAATTTCATAACTATTCTGTCAGGTAAAGTTAGTATTACCTGAGGCGGTCTTTCACCAGCTGGCCTTTCTCCATCGAGTCTAACCATGTTAGTCCATGTATCTCCTAGCCCTGGTACATCATCTACAGTTCTAATCTGTTTCCACAAGTCGACAGGCAAGAGTTCGGGAAATAACAGGTCGATATCACTTAAGGTGAATACCGATGATTGCAAGACAGACTCTATTTCTTTGTAGAATTCTGTCGGATTCTTCCTAATGTCGGGAATGGATTGTTTAATGGTGTTCACTTCCTGTCTCGAGAACGGGACATGAACAAACTACGACACATAATGGCAGGAATTTCATAGGCTTGCGCACCCGTTCCAGCATCCGCTGGAACCTCGACTTTTGGGACAAGCATCGGAGGGACCTCTCTCACAGGCAACTGAGAAGTAGGCAACTCCGAACGCTTACTAAGCAATAGAGCCAAATTGAGCGTTAAAGCAGCTGAAGAAGTGTCAAACGAAAAGCCCTCTAATAAATACTCAATAACTCTGCTGGGCAACACATCTTCTTTACACTCTCATCCTGTAGGTACTCTACCATTAGCTGTATCACTTTCCTCTGCATTTCTGGCGTATATTGACTATAAGTGTCAAATACCTCTACAGGAGTTATCGACATATCTGAGATCCATCTAATCGCATCTTTCGTACAAATTCGTGTTTCCTCAGTTAGCGATTTCCGACAAGGAAGGAACCGTTTCTGTACGAACATAACGTCCAAGCTATCACTATCTTCATATCCATTCTGTAACCTTTCCAGCTCCCTTCTATACTCAAGAATCCTCTGAACATGCTCTAACACCTTCTCCGCAATATCTCTAGAAAATGCTAAAGTATTCAGATCCCTCAACCCTTGTGGGAGATCTATATTATTTAGCCTGTTCTACATTACACATAAATGTATTCCTAATCCTTCAATAAAAATGATTTTCTCAGGAAGATTGTCTATATTAGAAAATGTGGCAAAAACATTGGATTGTTCACCCTTCTCCATCCAATGCTTAGCCCACGCGGTTAACTCACGTTTTGTTTCTCTGGAGAGACAATATTACGAATTACAACCCTTGATCCTGCTCCCTGATCTACTACAAGCGGCGCAGAACCTCTTGGAAGAGGAATAGTAGGCAAGTTTTGAACATCAGAGAACAGAGGGGCTATTACTGGTACAGCAGGCAAAGGTGGAGGAACGGGTGGGGAAACAAAGAAAAGAGGAGGAACAACAACTGGAGGAAGAGGAACAGCAGGAGGAACAATAGGAGGAGCAGGAGGAACTATGGCAGGAGGAATAACAGCAGGGAGAGGAACAAACGGAGGTGGCGCAGTGGCACCAGGCCTTCGTTCGTTTAAGAGTTTATTGATAAGTTTATCAGAAACATGAAAGTCTTTAGAAGTGTCCTTTTTCTGAATCCCAATTGAAAAAGCCCTATCCATATTCCTAACTGACTCAGACTGTTTATTTTGGTCATACAACAACGCTTTTTCGGCATTCGTCCTATGGCGGCGCGCATGCTTTACTCTACTCTTAAGTTGCTGCAAAGCTTCTTTCTTCCAATTCTGTAAGACATCGAATGCTGCAGGTCTAGCCTTTTTCTTCAATAATATAGATTCTAAGTATTCAATACAAGAGCATGTCTAATTTGTCTGTGCCAAATATCATTAAATACTATACTACCAATGCCGTGCTTACAGTACATAGTACACGCCGGCGACCCCTCCATTGGTGCCGGTCGGCCAAATTCCAAAGATTGTCTGTCCTTGCGGAATAATGCCCTGAAGCAGGCAGACAATTTCCCAGGTACATCAGAATACTGGTGTTACCTGGTCAATAATTGAACTCGCAAGTGCAATACGCCAAAACAAATGATCGGGATACTTAAGAATCGGGTCACGACTCACCTGATCAAATTCTAAGGAGGTTCGATCGGATTACAAAGTTTTCTAACAAAGATTTCCTCGTGGTTGGTGATTTTGGCAAATCTGCCCGCCTCGATATATGGACCCTCGTCAAGATGTCGACTCGGACCACATGCTCACCGTCCAGGGATCGGGTCGTGCAGCACTGCTGAGGTGTCGCTTCTCATCCAAGAAAGGGGCCCCCTTTACACCGTCCGATCACAGTCCGATAGCCGTGTCAACCTTCAACGAGCTGGCATCAATCTTGAGGGTCCCTATTCGGGCGCCATCTGTAAAAGCAAAAAGAGAATATCGAGGCTGAGTACCACAACAGGAAATACACCAAACACGGGCTTCCAAAGATACACAGATCTTTATTCTACAACTGAACAGTTTTCAATGGAACAAAGTATCAGATAGCTACCTGGCCCTCAGTACATCACAGCGAATACCAGCCCTGTCAGCGTGAGAAGTGAGAGGGGCTGTACATCAGAACATTCACTCTTTTTATACAATTCTCTAACATGATGTCCAGCCTATCTACAGGTTAATTATTCCTTAGGCTAGGGGTTCGTGCCGCGTTCACTTCTAATTTATTCATCTATATGCATATGGATCATTCCCAGTTTATATACAGATAAGTCACAATGGCAACAGTGTATCTTCGGATTTAACATTAAGCCTTCATACATGTTTTATACAATGTAGTTCAACAAGTGTTCACATTCAGTATTTAAACAACATTGTGCTTAATATATGCTCGCGGATCAGTTTCGTTGGCATAGGTAATCCTCGATCTACAGGTCAACGAAGGACAAGGTCTCCTTACACGACCCTAACATTTGGCCTGCGGGCATTTTAGGCATTAACTTCATGTAGAGGTCGAGACGGCCAAGTTACAAACAGAAGAACACTGTCCACCATTTTAGAACACAGGGTGACTTTGGATTAAGAATCAAAATGGCGGATGAACCTAAAATGGCGGCTAAATTGGTCTAAGGTCAGAACCTTGCAACACGGATTTCTTCGTAGAGCAACTGGGCTTAGGCCAATATATACAATAAAGAGGCACAATATAATATCCCGTTCAACAGATCGTCGATTGACCGGTCACGAGGAAAAGAAGGAAGCCTGTTTATTCTTGAGCACAGAACCTTGTCTTTGGTCAGGCGGACTTAAAACAGAGATGAAACAGATGACAGCCATACTAGTTGGGGACTAGATACATAGGATGAAGAAAGAGAAACCTTCAATGAGTAGGTAGGAGAAAATGCTTATGGTCCTGAAGGATGCATGGTGTCAGATAAGGAAGTAAGATGGTCTAATTTGGAACAGCCGAAGGATAGGACGACAGATCCCATGGCATATCGATGATCACGTAGTGAGAAAGGAGAATCGCTATCATATTTGAGCAATTTAAGGTCATTGCCGAGTAGAAGGCAATGCAGAACCATTGCCCCCACTTTAAATAGGCAAACAATGGGAGTTGATTGCGAATTTGGGTTCACGCAATTCCTGTTATTGGAGAAGGGAGGAGCGAGTCCAAAGTATATTCCATGGCCACAAATGGATAAGGATCATTTAAGATGTAACTCCGTAGTTTAATGGTGGGTGAGGGAAAATTGATTTATGAACTAGAGAACATGACAGGAGGAAACACTCTAGCAATAGGGGACATTGAGGTTCTCCTGGCAGCCATTCTTGGGGAGAGGGCTGATGACATTTCGACATGAGCAGGTTACTCAATTGTCACAGCACAGAAAACAGCTCATGATGGAGCATCATTTAATAATTGTAGAGCAGACATATGGATAGCTCTTTGGGTGCAATATCCTGACACGTCACATATGGTGCAATTATGGCACGTAGGATGCAAGAAGGTGAGGATCTGCTTGCTTACATTCAAGATATTCAGGAACAGTGGACTTTGCAAACTCACGAGCCGTGGTGGAAATCAGTGGCAGTATTTTGCCACAATTTATGTCAGGGTCTTAGTGGGTATGAAAGCAAGGCCTTGGGGAGAGATACAGTTGACCAATGTGCATCACTGTTGAGTCCTGCAAGAGAAAAACAAGAAGAAAGATGAGGCTAGGAAGCTTGAGGAAGCTACATTAGTTCAGGAGAAATTGTCAAAATACGCCATAGAAGGTGCGGTATTGACGAGCGGAGAAGGGGTGGGAATTCATCAACAAGCTATGGGTGCATCACAGGCAAAAAATCAATGCCATATGTACAAAAAAAGGGAATGGGTTTAAGCTAAGAGGATGAGGAATGGATTACAGCGGGAGAGGTAATTTCCAGAATAATCAGAGTGGCTTTCAGAATATGCAGAATGCTAACCAGACTATACAAGGTGGGTTTAATCAAGGATGGCGGCAAGTTAGAAGAACACCTCCTATATGTTGCATGTGTGGCATGGCAGGGCATGTAGCGTCCATGTGTATCAAGCACATGTGCTGCAAATGCAGCAAGCGCCACAAATACAACAGGGACAGCAATCACATCAAGCACCATTGAATCCACCGCAAGGACAGTCACAGCATGCACCCTTGCAGATACAGCAGAATGCAAACACAGGGCAGTTATTGACTCCTAGAATACGGGGTGTTTCTGTAGTGGGAGGAAGTCCTTTTACAGGTACTGGGATGAGCATATATCCACAATAAGACAGCTCACAGGGAGACTTGATGAGTTCAGTACTATTGATAACACTAGACCCCCAAGAGGAACCAAGGGTTGATGTGTCGATAGGAGGCCAATCTTTTACTTTTTTAGTAAACACTTGCCCAACTCTCTCATGTATACGAGAGGGAATGCCATGAATGCTCAAGGATTCTCTGGAACTACAAGTAGAGTTCCTTTAACTGCTGAGATGCCAGTCTCTCTAGCAGAATGTGACATGTCTGTTCAAATATTGTATTCAAGGCAGACACCGGTTAATATTCTGGGGCGAGATCTAATGACGAAGCTCAATATGACGATTTCTTTTACCCTTGATGGAAGTGTGTTTGACTCCAGGGATACACTATTTAAGCGTGGGCAAATTTATTATGGCATTTATAGGGCACACGGCCATGCGGGGAGTGTCAATGGAACCTGAAGTCTGCCATTAATGGGTATGCATTTTGTTAATATGGCTACCCAGCTTAGTGGAAAAGACTATGAGAATACCTGATAAGTTTTAATTTAGACCGCAGATACCAATGGACGAAGAGGGGGGATGAACGGTTCCTCTAGAACTAGTTGCAGTCTGAGTTTGAGGGGAATTGGCCATGCTCTAAGAATTCAACAGGGGCAGGCCATGGAGGACAGTCATTGCCATCGGGGAAGGGTATAGACTGAGTGACATCACAGATGAGGATATGTTTAGGGACGATCCAGCAGATGATGAGGTAATATTTGAAATGCACATTACTTATTGGCTCAAAATAGAGAAAAGAGAGGTCCGACAGTGAATGATGATAGTGCGACAGCGTCCAGTATATTTTGATGAGGACTAGTCTCTTTATGGACAACAGGCCCCAATGACGTAGGCCTATTGAAGGGGGTGGGAAAAGTTATGGTTAAACTGGAGCCTGGAGCAATTTTACCTCGAGCAAGACATGTCTCGAGAGGCAGATGAGGGTATTTTTAAAACTATTTCCGCACTGATGGAACAAGGTATCTTGGTGACATCAGAGTCACTGTGCAATATCACTGTGTAACCTTTGAAAAAATCAAAGGGAGGTCTTGGCGTTTAATTCAGGACATGATGCCAATTAACCAGATTATAGAGGCAGAGTTTCCTCTAGTTCCAAATCCTGCGATGATACTATGTAGTATCCCCATTGAGGCACAATATTTAACAGTGATTGACTTGAAAAAGGCATTTTTCTCAATCCCGCTGCATAAGGACTCCCAAGATCTGACATCATTTACTTTTTGCCAGACTGAACTGAAAAGCACTCAATTACCTCAAGGGTATTGTGAGTCTGCATCAATCTTTAATAGGGTCCTGCAGATGGACCTAAGCAATATTGATTTGAAAAGTGTTGTTTTGCAATACGTTAGATGACATCCTGGTTTGTAGCATAACATGCAAGACTTGATTCAGTTAATGATTTTCCTGGCAGATAAGGGATATAAAGAGGACAAGGAGAAGTAACAGCATTGCCAAGAAGAGTTGTTCTATATAGGCCAGTTAATTTCACATGAGGGGATAAAAGGTCACACCTGAAAGGGCTGAGGCAATTTTGAAAACAGCAAAACTGCACAGAGTAAAGCAAATGCTGCAGTTTTTAAGATTATGCAACTATGTTAGAGCATGGGTATTTAATTATAGTTCATACACAATACCACTTTTGCAAGCTCTAAAAAAGGCTCAAGTGAATAATGAGAAAATAGAATGGACTAAGGAAATGGAGGAAGGGTTTGAAGATTTAAAGAAAGCAATTTGTACCGCTCCAGTTTTAGGAATTCCCAATTATTCTGAAGATTTTTACCTGTTTTCGCACATGAATGGGACAGTTATGACAGCAGACCTTATGCAGAGGGCTACATTGGGATACACACCTCTGGTATATTACAGTGGGATTTTAGATCCAGTTATGAGAGGACACTTTCCTTGCGAACAATCGCTGGCAGCTTCCGCATACGCTATTGAGAAGTCTATGAGCCTAGTGATGGGGTGTTCCAGGACATTATTTGTTGAGCATGCTTTGTTTGCAATTTTGGAAAAACCTAAGGATACGTTGACATCCCAGCGATAATTAATCTGCATATGAAGTAGTTATATCGAATCCTGTGATTAAAATAATCAGGTGCAGAATAGTGAAACCTGCCACATTTGTACCTGAACCAGTGGCCGAGCATGGGCAATTGCATGACTGCACAAGCTATGAAGAGTTATTTGAGGACATGCCGCATGTAAAAGAATACGCACTGTCCAGAGGAGAGATTCTCTTTATTGATGGTTCATCAATAATGTATCAAATTAATGGAGAAAGATTGACTGGCTCACCTGTGGTTAGGCATAGAGAAAACAGAAAATTTGAAATTGTGGCAAGCATAAGGCTTCCATCTCATTTTCCGGCACAAGCAGCAGAATTGGTAGTGCTTATTATAGTGCTTGAGAAATATGAAGAAGAGGAAGTAACATATACAGTGACTACACATATGTGGCGTCAACTGTGCACGCAGGGCTAGCATGTTGGAAAAGGAGGGGCTACCTCCGAGTGAACGGCACTTCTGTGAAACATGCAGCATTTTTGCACAGGCTTATTAAGGCACTACAGCTCCCAGCAGCCATTGCAATAGTTAAATGCACATACTAAGAGATCTGATTTTATCTCAGACGGAAACGAAGCCAGGGACGAAGAAGCCAAAATGGTTGCAACTTCTTCAGACATCTCAAGTTTTGATAGTCTTCATAGAAAGGGGAAACTATGGCTGTGGTAATGCAGGAAGGTTTTAATCATTTGCTGAAAACACAGTTCATGGAAATTCAAGGCAGTGCACTGCGGGAAGAGAACAAATTGTAGAAACAGAGGGGGTGCTCTTTATCCCCTTCTGGAGCATTGTGGCAGCAGGACAGTACTGAAAAGCCAGTGATTCCTGTAGCATTGTTGAGGGTGGCGTTATAACTGCTGCACTACCCTGTGCATGAAACTAGGCAAAGCCCTGCAGCAACTATTGTGGAGGATTGGTTTGTACCAAACCTGTTACAACACATTGCATTTCATGTAGTAAATTGCATTGTATGTAAAAAGTTTGCTGATGGGCACACATTGCAAACAATCAGGGGAGTGATCCCTCAACCAAATGATCCTTTTCAGCATTTACATATCGATTATGTTGATATACTGCAAGTTTGTATTGGATGGTGTATGATAATGGTGGTGTGTCCCTTTTCAAGATGGATTTAAGCAGGTCCATATACACACCCTGATGCCACTTGAACAGCAAAGTTTTTAGTGCAAGAAGTATTTCCAAGCTGGGCAGAGTGTGAGGTGCTGAGATCCGACAATGGCCCACATTTTGGAAATTAATTATTTGAATAGATTAGCTTGTTATTGAACATAAAACACAGGTGAGTGGCTCAACGGCCTTCTTAAAGAGAGAATCGATAAATTGAAATTGTCACTTAAGAAGGGGCGGCTCTATTGCCTGCCCTAAGCATTATATGCATTAAGAAATCAGCCGGGGTTGGATCACCATTTCACACCCCATGAACCAGTAACATGGAGGCAAATGACAACCTCTCTGACTCCTCCATCAAGGATTACGAGTGATGCCCAGAAAACAGCAGATATGTTAGGGAATTTGTTACTTGCTTATTTGAAATGTATGACTGCTAGAATCTCTGTCATTTCAGATCAATTCAAGCGCAAGGGGTGTTGGTCTGAGAACACTGAGGAAGACTATTCAACAACTGGATCTAAGGAATTACTATCAGTGCCTAATCTTTTTGAAGGAGACACAGTGCTAATCCGCAACCTCAATTGGAAGTGGCACAAGCCCCGGTTCAGTGGTCCATATATTGTGGAAGACATTACTCCCCCAGCAGCAAGGTCCAAGGATGAAACATATGGATTCACCTTGGCGATGTCAAGCCATATACTGGTGAGACAGAAACACTCCCACCTGATTCTGAAGCAAGGCAGCACAAAGTAGTTCAGCAAATGCAGTCTTGATCGATGACAAGGAAGAAGGATGGTAAAACGATTACTTGAATGAATGCAAGTGTGCATTTGGACTGTGGCTCCCATGGGACACTCCTTATAAATATTATAGCAGGAAGTGAGAAAGCAAACTTGTTCATGTTTCTTGAGCCACATGAATGACAGATGAAAGACGAGATTGGTGATGTCACATGAAGTAAAGTGACACACCTCAGAAGAGCTGACAAGAAATAAGATGAATAGACCATATAGAATCTGATGACAAAGTAAGAATCAAGTCAACTCTCACATATGGGATGATGATGAAACATGTGAAGAGCTCAGAAGAAACAGGCAACCATTTTATAATTGTACAGACACAGTAGCGCAAGTAGACAAAGTAATCATAAAGGTTGGCTATGCAGTGAATAGATTGCGGCAATATGCCAAGGTAGATATATATGCATAGGAATCTGAGCATTCCACATCATATTTGGGCAACTGGACCCCACAAATAGGAGGGCTGGAAAAGTGTGGTGCAGCAGATTAAGTCTGACTAGAGATGGAAGAAGAATCAAACAGGACTGCCTGGCCCAGTGTCAAGGGCTGAGGCAGCCAAGAAACTAGTCAATTATAATGAAAAGATACAATGGATGGGAAGGCGAGAGCCAAGCGCCTGTTAAGGTGCGGTGCAAGGACATTGAGTGCCAAGTTGTATTGATTTAATATTATTAAATACAACAAGGAAGCTCAGAACGTGGTCTCCAGTCACATGATCTGATGGAAATAGACTTTGAGCAGGATACACTGAGACCAGAAGATAAAGTTATACTCACACTCCCTTTTATTCCCAGGAGCAGTGATACTCTGCAAGGCCAAGTTCAAAGACTAGTCTTATGGCAGATAGCTTGTGTGATTATGGATGATGGGCTATTTGGGTGGGGAGGCATGACCAGGTTGAAACCACCAGCACCTGGGGTACCAGCTTGCATGCTGCTAACGAGTGAAATATTCCAGAATGGTACAAGCGTGCCAACCAATTATAAAAGGCCATGCACCAAAGACCCCTATAGTTTATCGGTCCAATATAGACGTGGGTATTTTATGTCACTCACAATGACTTGCATTAGGGATGGGCAGAGTTACCCATCTGACAGTACCCAACCAGAGCACCAACCCTCATAGAAAAGTATATCTCGTTGTCCATGTTACCCTATCACAGACACACATACGTTTTCTCAGTTTGCTACATAGGTGACGTCACTAATGGTGAGTTTTTAGTATATAATTGTGTTTTTTATGTTGTTCGCTGAGATCTCGCTGTCAGACATCCAACAATGTCCGTTGTACTCCCTGTTTCAGATAATTGTTATTAAAACAGACCAAGTCATTTGCCAACTTCCTAAGCCAGTTTTATTATTAATGTTAGAGTAATTTCTCCATCCCCATACACCCTGTAGAGTGTTACCACGTCTTAAAGAGCCTAAGGGTTCATTTGTATCACAGGCCGTGTTTATGTATTTGATATGCACTACCATGATTTGTAAGGACTAAGCTTCGAATTACAGTTAATAACACATCGGGCCATATAATTTGAATGTTCCTGGTTGTAGAAATGGTGCCCTTTTTCTTTAGCTTTCATCACATAGTTCTCACATGGCAAAGCACCACTTTTAATTTCTACAGATAGTTCCATTTAAAACGGTACTTCAAGTATATATGTATTATACAATTTGCTGTTATTCATTTATCCCTTCATTGAACCCTCTGCACCATACTTGAAACCCTCTGCACCATACTTGAAAGAAGCAGTGCAGTTTGCAGCAGGAGAATACTTTTGGGTTCCATTTATTTTCAAACCTCCACTTGCCAGTGATCCAGGGACACTAGAATAAATGTGCCACTTTTTTGTGTATTTGCCTTTTTTGCTACAATTCAGACATGCAGTCATTGAAGTACACGCAGATGATTATATTTGTTTCTTAATATTTTCGTTTGTTATAAATGTCCAAAACAGTCCAAAACACTGAGAAAGTATAGGCTTAGTTTTAATTTTTGCAGGTACAAAATTGTAATCTTGTATTTCACAGTTTACAATTTAGATTAACAAACTGAATGACAAGACAACCATATTGACTGTTTTCAAACTAAGTTGACAGGCAAACATATTACCAGCATTGTTCATTCCTCACACATTGAATAACTATTTTGGATAAATGTACTCTTAGTTAGAATGTTATAAACCACCACTTTGACATTTTCATGAGAAACCTTTTTGTGTTATAAAGTGGAACCGGTGAGCAGTGTAAGGTAGGCATGGCATCAAAGTAAGACAGAAACAAGTAATCACAGTTCAAGGGTGTTTATTAAACTGTAAAATGGGTGAGATAAATGCCTGATCTAAACCTAAATCTAAGATGGGAGCAAGATATGACCATCAAATAATAATAATACAGTCCTAGTAGAGTCTAGTCAAATAAAAAGGGCAGAAGGCGCAAAAAAAGGCAAGCGCGTCTGGGTGCGTCCAGGTGCTGGCCGGGCCTAGGGCCATGTTCCTTGGCCATTTTCATGCTGATTATCTGAAAGTAAGTGGAAAAAAGGCCATTATTAGTTATTTATGGGCTGAACTAATAAACCTAGCGGCCAAAGACACTCTGTTTTGTGGGATTGTTGTTCATGGGTTCCCTAAAGGGAGTGATACAGTGCCTGCTCTTATCAAGGGAGTGGCTTTAAGTGGATGGGAGGCATGTGATACCTCGAATCTGCCGAGCTGTCTCGTGGTTAATGCTAGTTCAGCAGTTGAACATTGTTATAATTTGTATGCAGTTTTGCGGGATAATATGCTGATTTTATGTGCATTACAGAGACCTGTTTTTCAGAAAGCTCTGGCCCAGACCTCTGTCAACTTTTGCCAGTTTCCTAAACTCTAGTTCACATTGATAGGACCTTCCTAACAGAGGGGGTGGCTTGGCAATAATTTACCAGGACAATTTGCAATGCCGACTGATCTCTTTGACACACCTGCTACCGTGTGAACTGCTATTAATGAGAATGCAGGTCAACATAAACATGGCCGTTCACATTTCATTGGTTTACCAACCTCCTTTTGCCAAATGTGCTGATTTTGCCATTAAATTTGTGCAACTGGTGGCCAGTTTGCTTTTGTTACACCCTGATTTGGTGGTACTGGGGGATTTGAATTTTCATCCCAATGATCTTACTGTTCTTTATGCAAAAAATCTGTTGACTTGGTTGTTGGACCTGTCACCGGGCCTCTCTGCCCACTCATGAGAATGGCAACTTACTGGATCTTATCTCTGCTGAGGCTGGTAGGGCATCTAGCTGCACTCCGGTGCCGGTCACCTGATTTGACCATTTTCTGGTCCCCTTTCTGGTCCAGACTCTCCCTTGTTGCTCTAAACCATCTCAAGGGATACAACTCCATAAACTATGACATAAAGTGGATCAACCAAGTATGATAGAGGCTCAATGTGAGGATCACCGGATTTCCATGGTTAGCGGCGACAATCCTTTTTCATACCTCCTAAATGCCCTGAAAACAGATGCAGATAAAGTAGCCCCGCTGCGTCCCCACTTTAGCCGAACAAAACCCTCTGAGCTGTTGTATACCCCGGAGTTGAGAGCTCAGAGACAAGTCTGTAGACGCCTGGAAAGAAAACTGTGCCTGCTATATGATGCAGCCACATGACATTTTTATAAGCAGGCTCTGCTCTGCTATCATCAGATGATCCAATCTGCAAAAGCATCACACTATGTAACGAGGATCACTGAGTGCCTCTTGATAACTGTTTC
This sequence comes from Ambystoma mexicanum, assembly GCF_040938575.1. Classification (NCBI taxonomy): domain Eukaryota; kingdom Metazoa; phylum Chordata; class Amphibia; order Caudata; family Ambystomatidae; genus Ambystoma; species Ambystoma mexicanum. The sequence continues at coordinate 206,627,445 of NC_090932.1, forward strand.
GTGTGGCTAAAGAACTCTTAGTGTGTCCAACTGGGAATTCTGTTATACAATCAGATGCCCAGTTGAGATGTGATGAAATTAGCACTTTCTTTCAGGAAAAAACCTATGATATTTGTGGAGCCATTAAAGATCGTCACAAGGGGAAGTTGGCTGGACTGACCCAGGAATGTACTCGCTCGGTCTCCTGCTACACTCTTGGCTAATATTTCTGAACTTTGTCCTATAACGGATGAAGTTATTAGGAAGGCCCCTCTGAACCTGAAGTCGGCCTCTCAGTTTAATACTGTTTCCTTGCATATTTTGAAGGCCTTGCCTCTTCGAGCCTTAGGTATGCTGACAGAAGCAGTCCAGTACATTCTCGACAGGGGTGGTGCCACCTGATTTGAAACATTTGGTGGCGCTGCCCCTTTTGAAGAAAGTGAATATGGAATCCAAAGTACTGGCAAATTACAGACCTATTTGATTGCTCCCTGCGCTGATTAAACTGATGGAGGCAGTAATCACTCCACGGGTCTCTTTGTTTCTGCAAGTAAATTAGTCCCTGCATCCTTTTCAATCAGGATTTTGCCGCAAGATGGGAACAGAATCAGTAATGATTTCCTTATTGGATGATCTTGCGTTGCTGCAGGACTGCGGAGAGACTGGAGTCCTTATTCTCCTTGATCTCTCCGCGGCCTTCGGTACTGTGGACATTGAGATCCTACTGACTAGGTTTGAGCAAGCTGGCATAATTGGTCCCACTTTCACTTCATTATGCTCTTTCTAGACAGATTGTTCTCAAATGGTCTCTTTCCAAACCTGCCTTTCCTCTTAGGTGGATCTACTCTGTGAAGTTCCACAAGGGTCAGCCCTTTCTCCTCTCCTCTTCAATCTTTACGTGAGGCTCCTGGCTGTACTCATCACTGCATGTGGAGTTCTTTTTTACTCCTATGCAGATGATACACAGCTCATATTTCGTTTGGACTCCTCGCAGGCTGCCCCTCCGAAGCAGTTGCGTGTTTGCCTATAGAAAGTGGGAAACTGGATGGCAGCTAACTGGCTACAACTTATTGGCAGTAAAACTGAGGTCCTGGTGGTCGGACCCCAGGACCAAGATCATCTCTGGAACTCTCAATACTGACCAGAGTCACTCGGCCCATGTCCATCTCCTTGTGTCTCAGTGAAAAGCCTTGTAGTCAAACATCTTCCCAACGGGTCACATGAAGCCCAGATTTTTGCTATTTGCAATGCTGGGTTTGGTAGGATCAAGATCTTAAGGAAAATTCTCCTGTTGTTTCCTGCTGAAAGCCGGATAACTCTGCTGACATACACCATAACTGGCTCACTGGATTATTGCAACGGTATCTGTCTGGGACAATCTAAGTACCAGATTCAGAGGATGTAGGTGCTGCTGAATGCTGCAGCCCAATTGGTGATTGAAAACCAAATTGCACAGTTATTGTCCTACAAAAAACTTACGCTCGGACTCTCATCAGCTTCTCGTCATTCCGAAATTTAGCTTGAAGCATATGGGTGGTTGGTCATTTTCAGCGCTGGCCCCCAGCCTTTGGAATATCCTCCCACTTGTTTTAAGAATTTTGCTGACTACCTTCCATTCAGGAGAGCCCTGAAGATGCATTTTTTTTTTCATCTTTTCCTCCCGCTCTGCTAGACTACTGGTCGCATAAGCATTCTGAGCCTGCCTACCACTTGCCGCCCAGCGCCTAGATGCCCTTCGGACCTTAGTCGCGCTTTATACTTTTTGAATAAATAAATAAATATACTAAGAAAACCTATTGACAATCCTTACCGCTATGCTACAAAATAGCGTGGGATAATGTGCAAAAGAAAAGAAAGAAGTGTTTACAAAAATGATAAGCCAGGATGTTATGGCCGGGGTTTTCCTTCCCCATGTATTTAGCGCGGGACAAGGCAGGACTCATGAGCACAACACACTCCTGTGCTTCTCTGGCACAAGCTTATAGTTCCTTTTCCTTATATCCGGGCCTTCTGTGCCCAAGTCTCTTCTCATGTAAAGTGTCTTGCTTCAGAGGGCCTGACATGCCAAAAAACAACAAAATAAAAGTTCCTTCTGCCTGCTAACCTTCACCTCAGGACTCTACTCTTCACCCTAGGATCCCCCTAAGCAGGGCTCTGATCCTTCCTTCAGTATCAGACTCCCAAAGCACTTGCCAATTTAAACAGACTTCGGAAAGTTGACCTTGTCTCGCTGGTTAACTCTATTAGCCTAAGGCAAGTGCAGACGTCACAAAATCACAGTTTGCACAACATTCCCCTCAGCCGGGTGCAAACGCCTGTTGCACAATTCCCTCAGTCAGGTTCACAATTTCACAATCGTCAAAATGTCTGTCAAGGACTTTCGATTGTACAAGGGATTTGGCTTGGTTGGTTTTATTATAAATGACAATATCGTCAATATGAGTTTCACATAAATCATAATAGGGTTGCAAGTTTTTATCTATGAGGTGTTGGAAAGTGACTGGCATGCTGTGTAAGTCAAAAGGAAGGACTTTGAATTGAAATAGTCCTAGGGGCGTTGACAAAGCTGTTTTCTCTGTGTCTGGCCCATATACTGGGACTTGTCAATACCCTTTTGTTAAGTCTAAGGTGGATAGAAAAGTGGTTGCTCCGAGTTTATCAGTTAGGTCATTAATGTGTGGCATGGCGTAGGCATCAAAGTCAGAAATTGCATTAACTTGAGGGAGTCTATGCAAAACCTCCAGTAACTGTCAGGTTTAGTGACCAACGTGATAGGGGAGGACATTGGGCTCATAGAATGCTCGACAATATTTTCTTACACCATTTTATTTACCTCCTCAACCACTATCTGTTTATGGGTTTACGGGAGTCTATAGGGTTTTAAATCAACCACTTTTCCCTTAGGGGTTCTAATATAGCGGTAGGAACCCTTTACTCTTCCTGGCTTTTCTGAAAATACATCAGGAAATGATGTCATTACATCTTTTAGATTGTTTTGTTGTTGAATAGATAGCGCTAAAGGAATGAATACAAAGCTGTCTATTTCTTCTGGAACCAAACAGGATATTTCTTTGGCATGGATGGCAGACGGGTTCTCTTTCCACTCTTTTAAGAGATTTAAATGATATAAATGGACCTTCCATTTCCTGTCCGGTTGGGCTAATTTATAAGTACAGGCCTCTGTTGCTCTAATAATTCATAGGGCTTGCGCCACTTAGAGACAAGCTTGTTTTCTGAGGTGGGTAAGAGTACCAGTACTTTCTGTTCTATAGAAAACGATCTTCAGCTCACCTTCCTTTCATAAGTGGATTTTTGCTGACTCTGAGCTTTTTCCATATGAGTACAGACTAGATCTCGAACAATTATCATATGTTCTTGCATCCTAGTAGTGGTTTGTGAGATGGGTAGAGGTGCCTCTTCTCGTTCTTCACAGGTTTCCAAGAGCATGTCCAGGACATCTCTAGTCTCTCTACCGTGAAGTAGTTCGAAAGGAGAGAATCCTGTAGAGGCATGAGGGGTTTTCTTTACTGCAAATAGTGCCCAAGGGATCATTCGATCCCAGTCTTTCCCATCCTTATCTACCAATTTCCATAGGATTAATTTCAGTGTTTCATTGAATATTTCTACCAAGCCATCTGTTTGGGGATGGTACACAGAATTTCGTAAGGTGGTAATATGGAGCACCTCTTTGACTTCTGCCATAAACTTGATCATAACATTTGAACCTTGATTGGTTAGTATTTCTTTGGGAAAACCGACCCTGGAGAAATACGATTAGAGGTGTTTAAGGATTTGTTGTCTGGTATTGTTTCGCATCGGAATGCTTCAAGGTATCTGATGGCATAGTCAACAATAACAAGAGCATATTTGTTAGCTAAACTGGATGTTTCTAAATGTTCAATAATGTCCATCCTAATCTTGAAAAAAGGACTTCTATGATTGGTAAGGGATTCAGAGGGGCAGGTAATGAAATTCGCATGCTCTACAATGGTATTGATACCAGTGTGGATACCTGTGCAGTAAAACTTCCCACTGATATGTGCCTTGGTTTTAGATTGTCCCTATGTGCCCCCCGCTAAAATGGGAATGTGCAATCTGTAGTACAATCTTTCGGTGGACCTTGGGGATTACTAACAGCGTCTTCACTAAGCCTTCTGTAGATGTTTCTCTTCTATATAGTAACCCCTGCTTTAAGAAGAAAAAAGAGGCTTCCCTTCTATACGCCTTCCCCTTCCGGAATAGCTTGTCAGAAAGCCTCAGCAAGAGCTGGATCATTTCGCTGGGCGAAGGCTAGGTCGGGACAGAGGGAAGGCTCTTCTCCCTTTCTTTCTATGATGTTAACCGGTTATTAGCATTACCAAAGCCTAATGTACCTATTTCCATTTGGTCTGGTTCACTTTCTTTAAACTGAGGAAATAGAACCCTTTTAAACATTTCTTGAGCAATTTGATCTCGGTGATGTACTTCAAATGAGATGATTCTGTAAGAAAACCTTTAAGTCTCCCCGGGAGTCAAAATCAATGACGCCTGCTAAAAAGTCTATACCGAACTTCCACAATAGGCCAGATTTTAGGCCCAACCTTCATACTAGAGGGGTATAAAAACCAAATTGGTAGGTATCATTCCTCTTTTCCCAGGGGGATAACAGCCTCCCTACTGCTACAGTTATCAAAACCTATCGATTATTTCATGGCAATAAAGGGGCTAGAATCTCTATGACTGAATTTTTGAAATTGTAGAGTTCCCCAATTAGTTTCAATTGAGTCAGATCCCACACCTGACACCATATGCGAGGAAGGCATGGTATCAAAGTAAGACAGGCACAAGTGATCACAGTTCAAGGGTGTTTATGAAACTGTAAAATGGGTGAGATGAACACCTGATCTAAACCTAAATCTAAGATGGGAGCAAGCTACGTCCATCAAATAATAATAATGCAGTCAAAGTAGAGACTAGTCAAATAAAAAGGGCCTATACGAAGAAAACCTTTTGCCAATCCTTACCGCTATTCTATAAAATAGTGTGGGATAATGTTCACAAGAAAAGAAAGAAGAGTTCACACAAATAATGAGTCAGCACAGGACAAGGCGGGACTCATGAGAACAAAACACTCCTGGGTTTCTCTGGTAGAAGCTTACAGTTGCTTTTCTCTATAGCAGGGCCTTCTGTGCCCAAGTCTCTTCTCATGCAAAGTCTCAAAACAACAACAAAACAAAAGTTTCTTCTGCTAACCTTCACATTGGGCGATTACTCTTCACTCTAGAATCACCCTCAGCCAGGCTCCGATCCTTTTTTCAGCATCAGGCTCCCAAAGCACTTGCCAATTTACACAGAGACTTACGACGGGTGATCTCGTCTTGCTGGGTCACAGAATCTCAGTTTGCACACGGTTCCCCTCAGCCGGGCTCCGATCCATACTTCAGCATCAGCCTCCCAAAGCACTTGCCAATTTAAACAGACTTCGGAAGGGTGAATTTGTATCACTAGGTCACTCTGTTAGCCTAGGGCAAGTGTGGTCTTCACAAAATCACAGTTCACACAAGGTTGCCCTCAGCCGGGTGCAAACGCCTGTTGCAGAATTCCCTCAGTCGGGATCACAGTTTCACAATCGTCAAAACTTCTGCAAAGTGTCAAGGATTTTCGATTGAACAAGGAGTTTGGCTTGACCCTTGTATGATCACCTTGACACCTGAAGTCAGCCTTCCCTATGGCCTTGTGGTACTTGTAGTTTCAATACTTTTGTAATTCCACATTCTCTTGGTTCAGGAGAGTGGTACCAGCTAGAGATCTTGGAATGAGCACCCATGTGGCTCCGAACCACCCGATCTCTGGTAACAAATTCATTCGTTCACAAACAAGACCTCTGTTTATTAATCGTCTTAATGTTGCCACTTCAACCTTGAGCCTAATACAGTCCGGTCCACTTATCAGTTTGCAAGAAAGGTAGCAGGCGCCCCTCTCCAGAAAGAACATGACATGATAACCTGTTCTGTGGTTTGTTTTCCCACTTTGAGAGTTTGCAGCTATCACTTTTTGCTCCCTGTACCTTTCACAGATGGGAAATATATATTTGCATATCCGTCTTTTTTCTGCTGACATGGGCAGTCCAGCACCAAAATGCTATGGCAATTCCCTTCTGAACAAGAGTACCAACAGCAATGCCATACACACGTTTCAGCACAAAAACAACGGTTTTGTAGGAAATAATGTTTTAATGCTTGAAAAATCTGAGGCAAAAATCTGGAGGTGTGTATCCTCTAACTCGTAAGTGCAAGGCGTTACAGGAGGCCACCCTCCCTCTTTCCAGTTGTTACTCAACACTACGGTGTGTTTCAGTGCTCTCATCAGCACCCCCACTTTCCCCCCCCCCTGTTTTTTCACATCCCTTTGCCCAATGGCCGATGGACATTTCCTTGCCTTTGCGGAAGAACTGGTCGACGGGATTCTTGCCAACCCCTCATTATTAGGCATTGACCTTACCCCACAGAACATCAGCAATAACGATGAATGGAACGAGATCGAAGCTTTGAGAAAGAAAATCATTCGCACGGAACTGCATGGAGCATTGATGACCGAATATCTAAGGGCACATGCAGCACCAAATGGTCTCATCATCCGCATCAAACCACGTATTTTTTTGGACAATTTACAGTTTAGAAAAGATTGGTCCTTCATTGCCAACAAATGTACACGTGACTGGTTGGTACTTATCATTAATACCGCTAAAACAATCACAGACAACCTAGTACGAGAACAGAACGAGAAAAGTGACCTTTTGAAAACCAAAATAGCCATAGATATTTACACAGCAAAACTAAGTCTACTGGACACCACACTTAAAGAATTCAAGGAAAACACCCTGAGCCGAAAAATTACAAAACTGAAAAAAGACCTTACAGCATTCACGCATGTGAAAGTGTACCCCTATGTAGGGGAAGAATATTTTTCAGAAGAGGCGAAACAATCCAGATGAGACGCTGCACAACTACGTTTCCAAATCCTCCAACGAGGCAACGCTAACCGCTCTTGGAACAGCTCGAGCAGCAACTCTAGCAACAGCTCGGCCAACAAAAACTGGAACAAGAGCCGTGTACAATTCGGTGGTCAAAATCAAGAAACCCCCCCCCGCGGTTCCTTTTTTAGGCCCACGAGGGAGAGGTCAGCAACGGGCACGATGGCAGAATCACCCGCCGCCCACGATAGTCACCCGCAGCAGAGGCCAAGGCAACATACCAGCACTGCTCCCTCATTGATTGTCAACCAGTCCACGCATTTATTGACCAGAGCAGAACAAGAAATTCTACAGGAGGGTCTATCCTTCATCCCTACAGCACGGTACAACCCTTTCCAAACGCGGGTCGAATGCACACAACTGATGCGAAAAATAAGACTGAAACAGTACTTCAATAACGAGACCATTGAAGACACTGACGCTACAGGCTTACGCCCACCTTCACAATTCTTCCCTCCACACTGCACCAACACTCCAGAATCAATTACCTTCGAACAAGCACTGCTTAAGAAAATAGCAGAGTTTGAGCAGACTATTCCATTTATCAACAATAACTGTACTAAACCCCAACTGACAGCCCTTTCTGATTTAGCTGGAAATCCAGACATCACCATAAAGCCGGCTGACAAAGGGGGAGCCATTGTCATCATGGACACCACCAACTATATCAACATGGTTAACACCCTCCTGAGTGATAACACCAGCTACAAAATGCTCCGCATGGACCCCACACTCTCCCTTCAGGAAACAATAGCTCCTATCATCTATGAAGCAGAGGCCGAAGGTTACATCAGCGCCCGTGAGGCTGCTTTCCTCTCCCCGCCTCACCCTCGCATTACGGCAATGTATGCCTTACCTAAAATCCACAAGGGCATCGTGCCACCACCCGGACGCCCCATTGTGTCCGGCATTGGCTCAATCCTAGAACCACTCTCTCAATTTGTTGATTTTTTCATAAAGGACCAGATTCCGAAAATGACTAGCTATGTAAAAGACTCCACCCATATGCTGAACCTACTAGACACCTTGCAGTACGATCCACAACAAGAATGGCTAGTCACTATCGACATCGAGTCTCTGTACACTCAGATCCCTCAACAAGAGACTTTGAACATGCTGAGCAGGTTACTACATTCTGGCATCGAATTACATGGCGTGCCGCCCACCTTCATCCACCAATTGGCAGAGATTGCATTGACCAACAACTATTTCCTGTTTCAAAATACCTATTACCAACAGATATCCGGCACTGCGATGGGAGCCACTTTTGCCCCCAGCCTAGCAAACTTATATGTCGACATCTTTGAACAAGATCACATCTACCCAGCCACCAACCCTTTTGTCGCCAATCTTGGCATATGGCGGAGATACATAGATGATATTTTCATAATCTTCAAAGGGACAGAGCTGGACCTGGTGTCCTTCCACGCTTGGCTGAACTCACTGAATCCACACCTTCAGTTCACATTAGAAAAAGATAAGCAATCTATACATTTTTTGGACCTTGCAATCTCAGCCAATAATGGGGGACTAGTCTCAAGTGTGTACAAAAAATCTACCGACAGAAATTCCCTTTTATGCTACTCTAGCTACCACCCTAGAGCACTCAGAGACAACCTGCCTTTCGGACAATTCTTAAGATATCGCAGGCTGTGCAGCCAGACCCCCACATACACCACACAGTCCAGCCTCCTAAGGGAACAATTGGCAGCAAGGGGATATCCGCAGAGAATCATCAGAGACACTTACAAAAGAGCCAGAAACATTCCGAGATCTGTGACCCTCCAACAACACACGAAACCAGTCAACACCACAGGGATCACAGCAGTATTCAGTTACTCGCCCCTCCTCAACAAGATCAAACAAGAAGTCAAGAAGTTATGGCCGATCTTGAACACAGGAGACACTACCATCCCCATACCCCGTTTCGCCCTCAAAAGACGGACGAACTTGCGAGATAAAGTGGTAAAAACACTAACACCCACCACTCTACCCACAGGACCCAATCAGCGCACCCTCTGGAACACAGTACCAGCCAGAGGACATGCACCCTGTGGCAACTGCTCCATGTGCCCCCAGACATCACGCACGACAGAGATCGACATAGGATGGCAGACACCTTGGAGGCAAATGACATTGACCAATTGCAATTCCAAAGGAGTGATTTACATGATCACATGCCCCTGTGCCCTTAGATACATTGGCATGACTGCCAGGGCAGTTCGGATACGCATGGTAGAACATAGGTCATGTATACGTACCAACAAACTTACTGCTCCCCTAGTCCAACATTTTACAGCTGAAGGACACACAGCAGACTCATTTAAATGGACCATCATAGAAAGGGTCACACCCCCTGTGAGAGGGGGCAACTTTAACAATATTCTCTTTAGAGGGGAACAGCAGTGGATTTACAAACTCAACACATGCTCTAAAGGACTCAACGAAAACATCCAGTGGCACGACCTAGCAGTGCTACCATAGACTGCCTGGAATATAGGCCTTGTTCAGCTCACATCTCTTCCCTGGGTTGAGGGTCCGTCTGTGTGATTGTGTACATCACACACACCCCTCCCCTTTTTGGGTTCTCCTGCCACATTGACATCCCTTTGTTTGGCTGCTTCTGGCCCCCCTCTAGCGCCCCGCACCGGGCCCCATTTCAGATTTACCCCCCACGCCCCTCCAAACCCCCCCCCTGTCCATCCCACCCAGCCAGAAGCGATTTAAAATGTGCACCCAGCCCCCGGGCACTTTTTCCAGCTGGAGCCCCGTACAGCATACAGCAGCTGTTTACACGTGTTTTTCGGCACTATTCGCGGGCGATCGAGCACGTCTTTCCTGTGTGGACCTTCACCGCTCCACACAAGACGTGGCCACGACGCCCGCTGACGTCATTTTGACGCGAGATGAGTGCGCGCTTCTCCTTTGTTTTTAGAGGCGGTTGGCCTAGCTCCGACACCGCGCTCATTCCGAGCTGCACCATTGAAACGAGCAGACGCCTTCACGGAGACGCTAACCAGGTACTGTCCTTACCTCCTCTGTACCATAGAACAGCCTGTTGCTTCCAGCACCTTTGCTAAGCCCCTTTTTTTTTTTGACAGAACCCTCTCTCTGCCTTCCAGAGCCACCGTTCAGACAGCGACAGTCCTCCTGCAGCACATCCAGCCTGCACAGAGGTACCCTTGACCACATGTAGTCATTCCTCTTTCCTTCCCAGCACGTCCAGCCACCGGATTATCACCTCCCCCTTCCCTGTTCACACCCCCTGCCCGCTTTGATGAGTCACTGTTTTTGACACTGGTGATCAGGCACCTCAATCCTCCTGCTACATTGCACCTCCAATTTATTTGAGTTTGAGTCACACTGTTCCTCTTACTATTTGGGTAAGGTGTCTAGCAATTACTGCTTGTCAAGGATACAATTACTATACCCATGAGCCTTCATGCTCTATAATTGTTTCTCTCCCCCCACCCTTCCTGTATCCCTACATTACAGCGCTTGTCCTTGTTTCAGACACTCTGAAACCTCTGGATTTACCCCTTGTTTTGAACAACGGTCCTGAAGAAGATGGCTCCAATATCATTAGCCATTGAAACCGGTCGACCCTACAGGTCATGAGGGCTCTCATGACCTATAACAAATATCTCAATCAAAAGGAATAAGATATTGCGTAAACAACTGCTCCAGCACACTCCCAGATGGTATGAGTGTGAAATTTTAGAAGAGCCTCCCCTCAACACTTGGCCCCTTGGCCAAAGAATTCTTTTTAATCTGTGCATTTCCAAGCGGCAAATATCTCTGATCCTTTGTTACCCACGGGAACCATTAAAGAAACTATACAGAACACAGAATATGAACAGCTAACCCGATCCAGATCGGACTCCCACCTCACAGCTCCAGAATCTAATCCCCAGTCCTGGACAGTGAAGCACTAACCCCTTTGGATTTGCTACCCTCCTGTAACGCCTTGCACTTACGAGTTAGAGGATACACACCTCCAGCTTTTTGCCTCAGATTTTTCAAGCATTAAAACATTATTTCCTACAAAACCGTTGTTTTTGTGCTACCACGCTTGATCCATATTTAACGGTTAAAAGGAATCCAACGGCTTGTCCGTGCCCTCCCTTGGTTTTTTACCCCAACAACATACCCTGTTTGTTGTTATACACACGTTTCAGCCTTGTTGGGCCTCATCAGTGAGGTAGAGCTGTGCCTCTCTGAGCACAGTGAGCAGAGAGTCCATGTCTGGTTTCCTCCAGGTAACTGAGGATGGCCAACCCCAAGTTCTTTTCAAACATTTTTCAAAAAAGGTAGCAGGTGCCCCTCTCCAGGCTGAAACACGTGTATGGGGTTGCTGTTGGTACTCTTGTTCAGAAGAGAATTGCCATAGCATTTCGGTGCTGGACTGCTCATCTGGGCAGGACAAAGACTGATATTTAAATAGATATTTCCCTTCTGTGAAAGGTACAGTGAGCTAAAGTGTGGCTACGGACTCTCGAGTGGCTACCTTCCCAAAGAACAGGTCATTTAGTCATGTTTTTCTTCTCGCAGAGGGGTGCCTAAAGACTATTTTTTGATTGTTCAAGGGACTTAGGTTTAGTCACCCTAAGTTTCCTAGGGTCATCCAGACGTGGAACCCCAGATCACTGTGCTCAGAGAGGCAGAACTCCACCTTACTGATGAGGCCCAACAAGGCTGAAACACGTGTATGGGGTTGCTGTTGGTACTCTTGTTCAGAAGAGAATTGCCATAGCATTTCAGTGCTGGACTGCCCATGTGGGCCAGACAAAGACTGATATGCAAATGTGTAAAGTCCACTGATACACACTATTGTGAGGCAGATGAATATTTCATCTGTAGCATCTGCCCCTCCTCCGGCACATTACCGAACAGTTGAGAAACGCTACTCACTGAGGCAACCGTACCACCCTTATCCCAGGCAGGTACAGCAGGAAATAGAGACCATTTAAGCTGAAGATGGCAAAAGCAGAAACTAAGGGTATACGAGTATTGTTGTTATTATTATTATTATTATTATTATTATTATTATTATTATTATTATTATTATTATTATTATTATTATCATCATCATCATTATGGTATATTTTGTGCAGACCTAGCTTCGAGAAGCAACAGAGCGCTTTACAGATGTATATACTAATACAGATACATAACAGAGCACTTTACACAGGTGTACAACATTACAGATGCATAACTGAGCGCTTTTCAGTGGTAACAACTGAGCAGAAATACAGCGGGGTAGGATACAGGGGGGGACAGAGGAGGGGTACAGTTGTGCCGGGTGGTGGGGAGCAGGGGGGCGGGTGCACTCTCTGCCGGATATACAGAGTTTCTCTACAGGGTAGGTGGGTGACTTGAGGGCACTGCCTTATAGATGTTGCAACAAGACTTGAAAGTGATTGTGCATGCAATGGGTGCTAGTGAAGGTCGACGATTGTTGGGGTGCAGTGTCAAATTGCTTAGACCCTTGATGAGTTGTGCGGCTGTGTAGTACATGACGGGAGGCATTTGAGGAGTGCATGGCCCCCATCCAGGTGGGATAGGACCAGTGCTTGAATGGTGGATCTAAAGCTGTTCAGAAGGAGAAAGGGCTTGACCTTTCACAGGAGGGAGAACTGATACCAAGCTGTCTGAGTTTTTTAGCATTATGTGTCTTGAAGGAGAGGTGTTTGTCATGGTAGAACCTAAGGGACTTGGCACAGGAAGTGAGCTCGAGTGTGACGCCCTCAGAGTTCATGGTTGATAGCCAGGTCAGAGTTCATGGTAGTTGATAGCCAGGTCTGTATGTCTGGGTGTTCAGTGTAGTAGGTGAGGAGTAGGAATCTGATCTTGGCGGGGTTGAACTTCAAGTATGCACAGGATATACAAGACTGGATCAGTGAGAGACAGGTTTCGAGCCTTGGGATGCCCTTGATGGAGTCTATCTTGAGCCATAGCTGTGTGTCGCCGGCATATTGGTGGATGTGGATGTTGTGTGTGGCTAGGAGAGCTCTCAGTGGCTCCATGTATAGATTGTAGATCACAGGTGAGGGGATGGAACCCTGCCGGACTCCTCAAGTGACGGGGGGCATTGGGTATCTAGCGTAGTCCATTTGAACAAGCTGCTCATGGTTGGCGAGGTAGGACTTGAACCAGTGTAGGACAAGGTTGCTGATCCCCATGCACCGATGTCTGATCTCCGTAAGTGCCTGGTGGTCTACTCTGTCAAAAGCGTCCAAGAGGTCCAGTAGAACCAGAAGGCAGAGGTGGCTGTCATCAAGGCTGTTAAGGGGATTGTAGACCACTTATATGATTGCTCTCTCCATGCTGCTTCTCCGTCTGAATCCAGATGGGTAGGTAACAATTGCATGCAATAAACACAAAGCAAACATGCCCGCCATATGAAGAAACGCAAACACTAGGTAAAATATGCAATTATACAAAAAGAATATTAACATAGCATCCAAAAACATGAAGAATAAAAATATGCCTAATGTATAAGGTGAATACACCATAGAAAAAAACATGCAATATAGCTCACTAACATAGAAACAATTGGGTAATGCTGTATTATGTTTGTTTTCCACAATGTCACTGTGTTCTGTTGTGATGGTGCCTGCTCTGGCATTGGTGCTAATGTTTCTGCATCAGCGCTTGCGGTGTTTGCATTGGTGTTTGCTGAGTTTAGGATGACATCCTCGGTTACATCTGCTGTCTTTGTGCATCTTATGCCCGATACTGCGTTTGATCTTGGGCATAATATGTTGGTGGCTCTGTGCTATATGGTGGGGGGTATGCTAGCCACCCTCTTGAATCTACTTGTGGCCAATTCTGTTACATTTCCTCCCTACTTCTGTACACACGTGAGATGTGTCCACACTGCTTTGGTGGTCCTTCAAATCATGTTGGCCCCCATTAAAACCTCATCCTGATGAGTTTGAAATCCAAACCCTTTACATCTGGGTGCAATTCTTCATCCTACAGGATAATATTTATATACCCCCTTCCCGGCAAAGTTTCCATTTGGCCCTGGCTGTGCTTGCTGTGCCTCCTGCACAGCATTGTTTTCCCCCACGTTTGTTAACAAAGTTCCTTCCATTGTCAGTTCTGATAGCTTCTTTTGCACTAGCTTCACTTCCACTGTCTTTCTTTCCTCAACTTCTTTCTCTCCTTCTCTTGTTGCAACCTAAAATGATGAAAAATAGTCAATTGTATCTCAGGCCATGGTTTTCTTTTGATCCCCACAATCTTTTTTGATTGCCTTTGTACCTCTTCGGGAAGTCCTTGATTTAAAATGTGACAAAGTATAGCAATGTTTTATCCCATGTTTTTTTTAGTTTCTAGCCATCACTGTTCTTGAATGTCATATATATAAGCAGCAGGGTCTTCATCAGGCCCCATTTTCCATGTTATGACTGCACCCATATCTGATGTGTCTTGTTTTTTTTCTGAATGCCCTGCAAACTTCTGCTCTGCCATTGTTATAAAATGCCCTGTCATGGCTAGTGTTTTGGGCTGTCACCCTGGGATACCCTGCCCGCTTCCAAGTGTCTTCTGATTTCTCAGCCAATATGGTAGTGTAAAGGCTCTTTATGTCGCCTACTACTAGCATCATAACAGGTGTAAATAATTCCAATTCATAAATCCATTTTCCCGCCCCTTGCTGTTGTTTTTATCTCTCTGCAGCCATTGTATATATTGTGCCAGTCCTCCCCCTTTCTCTAATAAGGGGGATTGTTTTATCCCTGTGCCCCATCCAATCACGGCAGCACCCTTTGTCCTTGTCAATGTGTTTGTCATGCTAACTCTCTTCTGCACTGGTAAATTTCTCAATCTATTCACATACGGCGTTTCCTCTTCTAAAATGTTTGAGAGCATGGTCGGGGGTCCCGATGGTTGAACAGGTTCTGGCTTTATCACTGGTTCCTCTATCCCTGTCCAGGCTACCTCTGTCCCTCTCTGTGTTCACATGGATGCGGCTTGTGCTGCCTCCTCTTTGCTTTCCATGGCATCTTCGTTTTCAAACATTGTGTCATTGCTGTCTTCATCTGCTTCGTCGTCTCTATGCTGAAATTCCAGTTGTCCTAGGGGATGTCTCCTATGTGTCCAACTCATCACTTCTTATATTATATTTCTGCCTTCCTCTGGCTTGCCTGTACTATAACTTCCTTTTGCTCCAATGTCATCCTTTCTCATACCAGCTAGGCTGTGACTTCTTCTTTTTTTCAAAACCCCTTTGTTCTCATTATCTGGCAACGCATGTCTGCTCATTTGTATTTTTTTATTTGTAACGTGCAAACCATCAGGCCCGTAGGCATCAGGGCGCAAGGGGGATAATGTCAACAACTTGCTTGTGACTTTTCTCTAACTTCTTCTTCTTTCTTTCATCTCCCACTTCCTGTCTCTTTCTGTGTCTGGGAGCGTGTGCCCCCTAATAATATCATCAAATTATTTTTGTCTCCTATCCCTGCTTCTTTCCGCATCTTGCTCTCTCTCCCTTTCTGTTTCATCCTCTTTTTTCCTTTCTCTTTCCCTCTGATCCCTTCTTCCTGTATCATTTTTCCTTTCTTCTTCTTGTCTTTTCACTCTCTCTTTCTGCATCCTGTCACTCCTTCTACCTTTCCTGTCCCTCCCCTTTTTCTCTCTCTCTCTCTCTCTCTCTCTCTGTTCCCTCTTTCACTCACTTTTTCTCTACTCCATTCTTTTCTGGTCTTCTTTCACGTGCTTTTCTGTAACTTCCCTTGCCCTTTCTTTAGTACATTCATTCTGGTATTGTTGTATAAATCCATTGCCCCACCAGCCATCTGGATCCTGTGCTTGCTTTTTTCAATGCTGCTTCCTTAAAATACCACTCAACCCTGTCAAAGGCCTTTTCAGCATCAATAAAAAAATGGGACTGCATCATCCAGGCTCCCATCTGTCCCTGCTATAGGTCTTGCAAATATCAGCCTCCCCTTGCGTGTCTATGATACACCTGACTTGATCCCAATGGATTAATGAGGGGAGGCCAAAATGTTGTCTGCCAGATAGGGCACTAGCATATATTTTGGCACTTCTATGTATCAATTATTATTATTATTATTATTATTATTATTATTATTATTATTATTATTATTATTATTATTATTATTCACGGGTCTCGGGCTTCCGGCATTCTCTATGGTTCCGAGGTGGTATTTTCGGTACATGGGTGTAGCGGTCTAGATGCTTTCCTGACGTGGTCCGATTCAGCAGAGTACGTCACTTTCACTTTTGATACCCTCCTGTTTGCTGGAGGCTAAGTGTGTCACGCCTATTCCATTGCCCTGGCACTGTTATCTTGTTTCTGTTTACCCTTGCTCTACCTTGCAGTCTTCCTGCTACCTTCTCCTTCCTGTTGCTCTGAACCTCTATTCCTGGGAATGCTAGAGTTCCAGTTTCCTTCGTTGCTGTTCTTCCTATGAAGTGGGTTACGTGCATTGGAACCATACTAGATTTCCCATTTTCTTCATTTCTGTTACTGTTAAGAAGTGGATTGCCTGCCTTGGAATCGTACTGTGTTGCTTCAAAATACATCTTGCCTTACAGGAGGGGTTTTTATTCCCCAGGGCGGCGTCCTCCACATTTGGATCTGTTAAGGAGGAGGCCCTGCCGACTTCCATGTACCATAATTGTGGAATCAGACCAGCATCCTGCAGAGATAGACCCTATCCCCACGATACAGAATTCAAAGGTGAATGAATGTGACAGTTTGCAACGCCCATGTAATATACCTGCGATGACTCAGCTTCAGGATTTGATGAATGCAGTACGGGGATTGTCTGCAGATGTACAAAACCTACATGTGTAACATCAGACATTACAACAAGCCATAGCAGCTAGGAAGGTTGTACTAGTGGACATACCGGAGGTCCTTTAAGTTTGATGGTTCACCACAGAGGTTAAATTAATTTGTGGATCATTGTCCCATTCAGTACACCTTTCAACCCCATGAGTTCTTGACAGATTGTGTGAAGATCGGGTACTTGGTTACCAATATGGTTGGTAGCACCATAGCGTGACTTATGCCACTAGTGACCTCCAGAAATCCCACTCTGGACTACTTTGATGCCTTTTTGGTTCTCCTTAAAGGAATGTTTGAAAGACCAGACACAGTTTTCTCAGCTCAAGAAAGCCTCTCGGACTACTCTCAGGGCTCTGCTGATGTTATGTCATACGATTCTCGTTTCAAGCAACACACAGAAGGAATATTGTTGGCCAGAAAAAAAAAACAGGCCATCTTGTTTTTTTTGGGGCTTGGTTGATGAATTTAAGGATGAACTGGTGCGAGTGGTCCAGGAACATTTGCTGACCTAGTCACGTTGGTGTTACAGTTGGATTACCGACTTCAAGAAAGGAAAGTTAAACGAAGAAAGCACTTTCCTCTTCGACAAGCCCTGGAAACCTCTACTCTTCCTTCCACTGGTCCTTCGGAACCGAAACTATGCAGATCATATCAGCCAGAGGACCATTGTCTACAGCAGAAAGGCAAAGGAGGAGATCCTTGGGGCTATGTAGGCATTGTGGCATGAAAGGCCATTTATTGAAAGATTGCCACACGGCCCCAGCTCAGCGCCAGGGAAACGCCAGCTCCCATCCTTAGAGTGAATCAAAGGACGAGATCATACTAGGGGTCCCACTATTTTGTCTGAATTGCATTCAGCATTTTGTGGATCCAAGTTGATGGCTCTTCAGATATACATGACAATAAGATGGAAACAATGTTAATGTCACCTTCTCTGATAGACTCTGGTGCAGTTGGGAATTTAATGGACACACTTTGGGCAAAAGAACATAACATATCCATAGAGAAAAAAAAAACTAGGAGTACGTATAGAAGTTGTTGATGGCGAGCCCTTGAGTTCAGGCCCTGTGTTGTATCACACCTCGGTGCTACCATTGTGCATTTGCAGTCACTATGAACTTCTTTATTTTGACCTAAAAAGAACTGATCATTATCCTGTTATACTGGAACTACCATGGCTACGAAACCGCAATCTGCATATTGATTGGAGAGCTTAAACAGTTTCCTTAGGCTCAGAGGTCTGTGTTCAGAACTACTTTCAAGAAACCACTGAAGCTAAGATGTCTATGATGCTGTCTCTCCATAATCTGAATATTTTACCTCCTGAATACAGTGTGTACCTGGATGTGTTTACAGAGAGGATGATTGTGCTATTGATCTTTACATGGAACTATAATCCCATCAGGACAAATGTTTATTCTAACTGAGACAGAGAAGAAGGCATTGAGAGACTACCTAGATAAGAACATGCACAATGGTCTGATAACCCCTTAAAAGGCACCAGAAGGAGCATTCCTATTTTCTGTTCCTAAAAAGCAAACATCAGAATTACAACCATGTTTTAGACTTTCATGGCCTAAATCAGATCACAAAGAAAGCCAAATATCCCTTGCTCCTGATTAAGGATATTCTGGAGGTGGTCAGAGTGGCAAAGTTCTTTTCTAAACTTGATTTACGTTGAGTGTATCACCGTATTTGCATAAAACCAAGAAAGACAGTCTTCTGAACATCTTTTGACCTCTATGAGTACAGAGTAATGCCCTTTGGTTGCCAAATTCCTTGGCATGTTTCAACGGTTTATGAATATCATTTTTAGTGATATCTTGTACACCATAGTGATAGTTTATTTGGAGGACATCTTGTTTTTTTCTAACACTTTGTCCGAACATTAAAACCATGTTAGTGAAGTCCTTGCTCGTCTTTCTTGCCATCATCTACAGGCTTAATTGGAGAAAAGTAAATTTCATACTTTCCCTATCTCTTACTTGTGTTACATATTGTCGGCTGCTGTAGTAGCCATGGATTGCAGAAAGGTAGAAGCAATAATGCAATGAAAGGTTCTTACTACCATCCAACAACTCCAATAATTCCTCACCCTGGATAATTTTTATGGACCACTCCGGTGGTGATAATGTGCTGTACAAATATCCTTCAACATTAACATTAACCAGTACATAGATCAATTGTATATTCATGGGAAACCATTGACAGACCTGCTCTGTAAAGATCGTTGCTTTCTATGGTCTGCTGAACAGGACAAGGCCTTTCAGGAGTTGAAGGAAGTCTTTGGTGATGCACCAATTCTATGTCAGCTGAATACGGAACGTCCATTCATTGTGAAAGCTGATGCCTCTGAGCATGCAGTGGAAAAAGTTCTTCTTTTACAGATTCAACCAGACAGACTGGATCATCCTATGGCCTATCGTTCACACACACAGTCTCCAAGTGAGATCAACTAGTCTGTGCTAGAAAAAGAGCTGTTAGCTCTGAAATATGCTTTTCTGCAATGGTGAAATTTATTGTTGGGAGCTGCCCACCAAGTGAGATTAAAAACTGACCATTGAAATCTCATTGCTCTACAAAACCTAGAATCCAGGAACGGCCACAAAGCTATGGGGGGTTATTTTTTATGCACAGTACGATTTTAGGATCACTTATATCCCAGGTTCATCCAACACGATTGCAGATGTCATTTCCAGGAAAGATGTCTACGATTCCTCACATAAGATGCATCCTGAAAGGATTCTTCGAGAGTAATCTTTTGCATTCATAGTGGATTCCTTTCTTCATCAGGTTTTGTCAGACACTGGGTCCGTGGCAGCATCGGAAATTGAATCTATGGGTTTACAGAACTAGCAAGGCTACCTAATCAAGGACCATAAACTATATCGTCCCTCCTTATATGCTAAGAAACAGGTCATACACATGTATCACAGCAGTTCACATAGGACAATACCGTATGAAGAAAATAATCTCAAGGACATTCTGGTGGCCAGGTTGGCAGAGAGATGTTGACCAAGACATGAGAATATGCATGATCTGTGCACAAAACAAGATTATACCTCAGAAACCATGTTGAAAATTGCTACCCCTACCTGTTCCGACAAGACCATGGGAAGCTATTGCTAGTGATTTTATCATCGAGCTGCCACCATCTGAAGGCATGACTAACATTATGGTGACCGTTGATCGGTTTTAAAAAATTACACATTTTACATCCTTGGCTAAGTTATCTATGCTATGGAAACAATGTTTTCTTCATGACATCTTTCGACTACCAGCTACCATAGTAGCAGACATGGGACCTCAGTATATCCCCAAATTTTGGTGCATACTCTGTAAGGTCTTACACACCAGTCATGATCTGTCCTCTGGTTACCACCCCCCAGTCTAATGGGCAAACGGAGTGCACAAACCAAGTACTAGAGCAATACGTATGATGTTTTGCTATGTCTTCTGATAAAGAGTGGGCTGCTATGTTGCCCATAGTGGATTTCGCCAATAGCATCATACAGCTCTACAGTCCTCTCCCTTTATTGTTACTTTTGGTTTTCATCTGCAGTGTGTACCTGATTCACCTATACCTGAGACTTAAGTTCCTAGTCCAGATCAACAGTTTGGCCAATAAAGTAATAAGTGTACCCTAAAACAGTTTGGTATATGACTAGCACCCTATATTTTAAAATTGTTCAGAAATAAGGGTTATTGGATCAATGCCATCTGTTATGTTTACATCTTGTGCAGCTAGAAAAATAACAAGGTCTGGGCCAATAATGCATGAAGTATAAATCATCCTAAGAATCGAGTACAATATGTTGTTTCTCTTTTTCTATGCACCATTAGATAGGCGTCCCACCAGTGCTGCTTAGGGATAGCACCCTTGAGAGGTAGGGAACTTTCTCTGTTCCTCTGTGCAAACTACCACTCTGCTGACTTGTTTTCCCTGATAGGCCGAGATACTTGCTTGATGTTATTTGTAAAGCACAGAAGCAGCCCTCCTCAGCACGTACAGTATAACAGGTCAACATTGTCCTTTCACTTTACTCTGTGACATATAGCCTTATCTATGAACATTATATATGTTTGTTGGTGCTCTGACGCAAGGGTTTGCCTGCCATACTCCTTTCTTTTTTTGTGTTACCAGTTAAAGCTTGGGCATAACCCCACAATGTGCTGCTAAGTAACATATTAAAAACGTGTATTTCATCAAAGAAGAGATACAAAATGTCAGAGGACTGTTTGGACATTGAACATGCATTGATCAGAGTCATTTGGTGCCCACCAATCCATGGTCATGCTTGTCGCTCGTGACAGTGTTGCTATGCTATGATATGGCATTATTAAAGCGCCTGTACCCAGGTGTTTCTAGACGTGACAAGAGAAGGAGGGGGAAACAAAGGGAGGACAAAACCAAGATCTTACGAGGCCTTATGCCATTCAGTTTGCGCAAGAGCAGTATTTGGATCGCGCAAGAGCAATGTTGTATTCATTGACTTCCCAGGCCTACAGCTTAATCCTTTTACATTCAAGGAGCTACAGTATTTAATTGGCACGGTCTGGCTTATATTTCTAGAATCCTTGATGGAAGTGTGTGCCTGTTGTAGGCTGTCTCGTGACAAATGATGTATGGGTGTCGATTTGTAAGGTAAATCGGTGGAATGCTGCAATGCGTAAAGGTAAGACATGAGAATATATGAGGAAGTGATGCGTCAGGGGTTTGTCCTCCTTCTTCATTTACTCTTTCTACCTGAGGTATGTGGGTTGGTAATAGTATCTGGTCTCGGATGGGCAATTCAGGAGGTAACTGGAAGTGAAGGTCACTAGAGGTCATCTGAGGTGAGAAGCTGGAATTCTTCTGGAGTCTCTGGGTGACTGGCCTGTAGGCGTTGCTAGAGCAGATTACACACTTTCCTTCTCGTTTCTTCCAATCTCATGCTACTGCCTTTTCAGTTTCTTGACATAGTATTGTACGTTTTAGTGAACTATGTGATTTAATGGTCAAACTGTACAGGCGGAAGGGATTGGTATAAAGGAGATTGAGTAAAATGGCGGCTGCTTGCCTTCTTGTTTACTTCCAAGAACGGAGCTGCAATCCGCTTATTAGAACACCATCCTTGCAACTAAACACTGGGCTCATTCTAGAAGTTGAGTATTGAGAGTTGTCTTAGATTCAAACAGTTGGATTCATCCCTGTATTGATCTATATGTGCAATGGATTCACTGGTAGTGCTAATTGTTACTACAGCTAGGACAGAGGTTTGATGGTAGCACACTACATTGGATATTGAATTAGTAGGGGCTATTTCATGTATTATATGGTAGTGCAATGAATTGAATTATTAAAATATGAAACTTTCAAACTATGAAAGAATGTATCTATGTAGTGCCTTTATTGGTAGCATGACTAATTAGTTGAGCTGGGAAATGGTTTTGCTGGTTATGTCAATGTGTAAGCAGGGCATGCAATGGAGTCACTAGAAGCACGATGAGTTAATATAGCTATGGAATAGGATCACTGGAAGCAACAATAAATGGCGAGATACATTAATCAATCTATACAATGTATTCACTGGTAGCGCAATTACTTTAAACAACTCATGTAATGCATGTCCTGATAGCAAAAATGATGGGAAAAACAAATCAAAGGATTTACTGTTAGCACAAAGAGTGCCACGAAGAATTAATTTAAACTGTGTGATGCGTACTCAGGTAGCACAATCAATTAATTAAGCAATGAGACCTGAGCCGGTGGGCTGGGTTCACACGAGCCTGTAACTTGGGCTCCTGGCTGTTGCCACCCAATCTGGCCGACCAGCGAGGCTGTTACTGCTACTAGCACCGCAGGTTTTCAATCCAGAAACCTTGGGTGCTAACAGCAATATATTTAGTTTGAATGAACGCGACGCCTCGCGGCGATCCCTTCATTTTAACAAAATAATTACTTAAGATGGCCACCATGGAGATGGAAGACGGGACTCCAATGTGAAGCCCCTTTTCCATTTCTATGGCGGCGTGGGAGGTCGAGGTTGTTGCGGCAGTGGCGCCGCTGCCAAAGCAATCAGGTAAGTAGGGTTGAGGGGTGGGAAGAGAAGGGATCAAGACCGGCGGGAAGAGGAGGGTGAGGGGAAGATGGCGAGTGGGTGAGAGAAGCCTCAGGTTACTCAGAACTCATGCTTGAATCATGGAATTCAACCCGAGCAACCTTATTGGCTTGCTCCCCCGCTGTGAGTGCTGCAATGCATTAATCTAGCTGTGCAATGGGAACACTGTTAGTACAATGAGTTAGTTTAGCTTTTCAATGGATACACTTGTAGCAACGTGAATTAATCTATTTATGCAATGGGTACACTAGCAGAATAGTTAATTGGGTACATTAATTAATCTAGGCTTGCAATGGAAACAATAGTTTATTAATGACTTATTTGGGCTATGCACTATGACCTAATCTATGTTTTCAGTGAATATACTGGTAACATGATTCATTAATCTGGCTCTGTAGTGGATCTACATTTGGCACAGTGAACATAATATAGCTAATAAATGGGTATAATTGCAGTGTAAATAAATGGGAAATACAATAGAATAGTTTGGCAATGGACACTCTATCTACACTGTTATTTGGCTATGCGATGGATGTACTAGTGGCACAATGAGTTCATCTATTTTTGCAACACACGCACGGATTTCACAATGAATTAATCTGGCTGTGCTATAGATATATTGGTGTGAGAATGGATTAAACTAGCTGTGCAATGGGTATTCTAAAAGTGTAATCAAAGGGAAATTACTTGATCTAGCATTGCAATGGACACACTAGTGAAACTATTCATTAATCAGGCCAAGCAATGGATGCACTGGTTATTAGTCTAATGGAAAGCACACAGTGGTAGTGCAACAGGATTTGTGGAACAAAATAGGGGTTATTAAACTGATGATTCACTTTATCTGGGAGCATATTTGTCTGTTTGGTGAGAGATGTAGAAGGGTTAGCACGTTGCAGGGACGTCATTTCACCAAAATGCCAGGGGTAGCGGAAGTGACATCACAGGACTCTTGACCTCTGATGGCATCACAGGAAGTGATGTCATTTGACCCCACCCGAAGTGACATAACGGGGAGGGATGGAACACAACCTTTCACCCCTTGACAAAACAGGAAGTGGTATCATATAGCATTGTTTCTATAATGTGATATACATTTCATAGACAAATGGATGCCATATGTATCATTAAGATCAGTGTGTATAGGCCGATCTTACCAAATTACTTTGAATGCAAGTAGACATCCATGGTCAAATGATAAAGATGTGTTATTATATAGCACTTACGCTTAAGCACTTTATATAGAACAAATATACATACAATATCACCCACCATGTGTTGAGACTCACTTATAGAATTCAGAAGGATGAAAGACTGAGTTGAGATCTTTAAGAGCAGACTAAATCAGTGACTCACTCCCTGAAGAGTGCATGAAATAAACCTTTAATGAGTCTAGCAATTATTGTATAGAATTCCAGAAAGACAATTGATTTGGTATTCCTAGTCTTTCTTATTTAGAATCACTGCTGAAAGTGTTAGACTTGTGGGACCCCTTTTGGGTTTTTTTGTTTTTTTTGTTTTTTTAGAGGTCTGAACACGAAAGCCAGCCACTCCACAAGCAAAGAGCTCTATGGTCCTGGCCACAGCCCAGGAGCTTACATTAAAAGAACATGTTTTTTTAGGGGAAGCAGAGAGACCACATGATGCCGTTGGTTTTCTGATCCACAGTAAGTGTTGCTCAGGAGTCACAGTTGAGACCCCTGGTGACCCCTAAATGACGTCCCTGAAGTGTTGGCAGGCCCTTTGGTAGGGGGTTGTCTTTATCATTAGGAGATGGAACCGCTACACTGGGTCTCTCACAGTGTCTCCATAGAAACCTGTTTCTCTCCTGCTGAAAACCCTACATTTTTTGTTTGTTTCTTAAGTTCTAACTAATTTATTTAATGTGATATAGTTTTGAAAAAAAAATCACACAACAAATAATACAACATAATAAACACAATAAACAATATAATATGTATACTAATAAAAGACTAAACAAGCAACATGAGTTAAAACCTAACATCGCACAACCAAATGCTAATAAACAACTAATCTTAACATTAACAGTACATTTCAGTTGTTTCGATACCACTTAAACGCTGCTTTCATTTACCGCCAGTTCATTAACACTTAATAGCAAGTATTAGCCTATTACATATTCAGAGGGAGACACTAAAGTCACCGCTATTACCACATACTGCTCTTACTCAATCAAAATCATTTGCAGATCAAACATAGAAATTACACGTATACCTAAATACCCAAAGTCCCAGTGCTAAATTGTTAAACCGTATTTGTATAATACCACCTTGTTATGAATATTAGCCTAAGCCCATTCGTATTGCACAGAAAACGTTCGAAATGTACCGCTTTTTTTATCAACTTCGCTGCCATTTTAAGAATCATCTGCCATTTTGATTTGGACTCCTGATTTGTGTTCTAAAATGGTGGACTGTGTTTTCAACTTGCAGCCGAGCCGAAGGGCCTTTGAGTTTTATTAATGTTTAGGCAGACCGAGAGCAGACTGTTTGTTCAATGCAAAGAACCCTTGTGATTCAAATGAACTGCCATCCAAGTGTTGTCTGCGCTCACAAGCCTCATCCTCGTATAAACAATGAGACAATGTAGAACAAACTCAGATCGTGTGCTCTTGCTGAACTGCATTGTAGCGATTCTTGAAGCAACACTTACTGTGGATCAGAAAACCAACGGCATCATTGTAACTTCATGGACATGCAAACTTGTTTAATCCGTTGTATAATATTGTAATATTTGACATGTGAACTGGGCACCAGCCCTAGCATGTAACTTATTAGATCGGAGAGGGGCTGGACAATGTTTGAAACTGTATAAAAAGGACTGTGTTAAAATGTCCAGCACTCTCACCCCTCACTGTGTCTGCTGGTACACACTGCGAGGTGTTGGGAGCCAGATAGGTATCTGTTTGCTTTGATTCTGTACAAAAATAAAAGATACTTGTATCTTTTCCACCCGCAATTGGCGTATTTCATTTTGTGGTACTAAGCCTCGATATTTGTTTGGTCTTTCAAAGTAACCCATCCGAGAGCACATCCCGGGCTCAGTTAGTATACCGATTTCATTGCAGCTTCTGGCCTTACTTATTCACACTGTTCATCCGATTTCACACTTGACTCCAGGCATTTCATTTCCTAAACAAAGACATATGTAAACTCTGATTTGTTTGTATTGATGCATTCAGTCCAAAATGATTGTCTCTAAATGATGGACAAATCTGCCAAGATGCTTGATGTACTGAACTCACATAGTGGGGCACTCAGTTTAGACATGCTTTGCAGTTTCTCTCTGTCCCCTGTTGGAGCACATCCGGCAGAAGCGCTCACCTTTTGGAATTCCTCGCTCCACGCACTCCATCGAGAGGACAGGCAGATGGTTAATTCTCAACAACAGGATAAATCTCTGCAAAGTGGGGGAAGGGCAGAGGTTAAGGTAATATTGGGGTCGTTTCAATGCGTACCGTACCACAGAGATACATGCATAGCTGTTTAGGCTGTCTAGATGAGCAACATGTTCTTGCCAGTCCCAGAGTTTACTGGTACACAGCACCTGCCCCTCCGGCTCAGGTATAACCGTATAAGGGCACAGACCCGGCTTAAATCATGTATTGCTCTTGATTAAAGTGTGTTCGCACCCAAATTCTTGCATTTTCCCAGATGCATTTGAATTCATCTTAAACAGCATGTGCTATAGGATGGCAGATATAACACCATGATTGAACATGAATACTAAAAGGTAGGTTTAATGTGTGCACATTGATTATTCCTGAGTAAATATAGCGTACTAGTGTAGCATCCTCAGCTAAGTTCTAGGAAAGCTTCACCCCTTACTTTGTCTGTAGGGAATGCCTCCCTTCATCTTGTCTCTAGAAGTATCGCTCAGACGAATCAGCTTTAAATGGACCCAGGTTTTCCCAAAACCAGAAAGGTTCTGCGACAGAACTTGCAGTGGTAGCAAACCATTGCATTGTCTGCTGCGTTTAATCTCGCAGTATTTGTCACTCAGGTGGGTGGGGTTCGGGCACACACCGGCACGTGGCAGAAAAGGCTGACCTGTCTGGCTCAGCTCCAGTCCTAAAGTTTGCCGATCAAAGTCACTGGCCTTTCTGGGAATCTCATGATTCCATGTGCGTCCACTCACCCTGTTTAGCATGGCAGGCACTCCACCCCCAACAGAGCCTATTCACAGAGAATTGAAGGTCAATTGAGAACTCCCTAAAGAAAGGGCAGTGTTGCTGGGGTGTCACTTACCATCCCTCTAAAAAGGAAACCAAAGCAAAGGCTCCACATTTTCTCCAACCCATAAGACCAGGTGGTGGGAGAGCTGAAGCTGTTGAGCCCCACTGCAGAAAGGTATTGTCCATGGCCACTGATTGAATCCCGCCAGGGGATTAACGAGCATCTAATTTTTTTTTTTACTGGATAGAATAAGTACCCATACATTTCAACATTATCCATTACATTCAAGAGCCCCTACTCCAGTCCTGGTTTTCATACATGTCAACATTATCCATTACATTCAAGAGATCCTACTCCAGTCCTGGTTTTACTTTTGCATTCTGGGCCTTTTACTGCTGGATTTCCTCATTATAAATCTAGGACTGAAAGTCTTTGAATACAAGGTTAAAGTCAGAACTGGACTGACGGCTCCCGAATGGAATTGAGAATGTTGAAATGTATGAGTACCACCGAGTAGGGTAATATTAACATCTACTGTTGAAGCTGTGAAATTTTTCAATGTGTGATGCTTCCTTCATCCGCATCTCGCTCCATCCTTCTTTCCTTTCTTCCTTTCTTCTTTCCTCCCCTCCTTCCTTCCTTCTTCTTCCTGTTCATGTCTCTCTCTTTTACTGATGTATCGTTCTCCCTCTATTTATTCCCCTTTTCCCTTATTAGTCTAACACGACCTCGTTGCAGAAGCATGCAATAGCCGCGGACACTTCTGCTTCCCTTCTATGTGCCCACGCTGCACATCAAAATACAAAGCCGAGGAATCTATTAGTCTGCTGGGTTTTCCGGAGAATGCTGTCTGAGCAGCTTGGCAGAACGTCTTCAAACGTTCACTGTACGCTTTGAGAATCGCCCTTTATTGGCGAGCAAACCACACAGCCTGTGCCGTGCAGAGGATGTTTAATTCAATGGAAGGAAAGAAGAAATATATTATCTGGACAGCTCTGTCTTCGTCAACCCGTGTTATTAGATCATTAGAGGCGTCCTTTAATGACGCGTTCCATGGGCGACTATTTCATGCACATGGACCCAAATGAGGGAACAGCTTGTCAGCAGCAGGTCATTGCCCTTAAACACTATCAAACGATATTTTCAAACACCATGGCATTAAGATGCGCCTGTGAGGATAGTTTAGTGCAGCCGATACATAATGGCTTCAAGTGTAAAACTGTTCTTTGCTATTGGTCCACCTGGAATGTGTGGCCCCGCTTGCGTGATGACAGCACCTGGCCAAATGCAATAGTTAATTCGAAGTCAAACAACCTGCAAAAGTATGACAGGTGATGGAGGGCATTCCTACTCTAAAGAGAGTGCTGTGAACTTTTTAGGTTACCTCGTGGCATCCTGCAGGTTTAGCACAGGGATGGGTGAAGAACGTGGAAATGAATGCAATACAGGTAAAGTGCCTACACTTGGTGTGAGGGATGGAGCGAAACTCCAGGGAACTCCTGTAGAATAACAGTACGATATTGGTCAAGTAATGTGCAAAACAGAATTAAACTTGGTTGAGAAATGAATACACATTAGACATCTGACACCGACAATCTTCATTGCCACATGGGGATTAGCAAGATCATCCTCAGCTGGTTGAAAACCTACTTTACAAATCGCCAACAGTTTGCACAAATGTGTTCTTCCAGGTCCCGCAAGGATCCATCCTGTCCAAGTGACCTTCTTCTTTACATGGAAATACTTGGAACCCTCCTCTCTCCACACAACATCCACCATTATGCAGCTGACACACAGATCTACCTCAAGATATCTTCCATCGAAGACATCCACAGGCTTTTGGCCTGCCTCACATTGATCCAGTCTTGGGTGTTCACTGCTTACCTGAAGCTCACCCCTCCAAGACTGAATTCCTACTGCTGAACAATAACACTGAACACCCTGGCCCTCATTAGGACCCTGGCAGAGAGGGTTTTACGCCGGCGTAGTGCATGGCGTACCTCTCCGCCAGACTACGAGTTCCCGTAGCGCCATGGAAGGATTTGTACGCCTGCTTTTTGCAGGCAGAAAAATCCATGGCGCTACGGGACTTGTTGTTAATTACGCCACCGTAATTTACGGTGGCGTAATTAACGCCTTCCCCACTCCCATTATACCCTATGGGGCAAGAATGGGAATGGGGAAGGGTAAAATGGGGATTGGGGACTTACCGCCCCGCCAAGGTCGGCATGGGGCGGTAAGTCCGCCAACCACCTTGGCGGAGTTGGCAGCTTTGCGCCATGGACCATGGTGCAAATTGCACAATGGTCCTCCGCCAAGGTCCTAATGAGGGCCCCTGACATCCAGACCTGGCTCTCTGCTTTGAGCCTCGAGGGATTCACACGCCTGCTTGCCCCCTGTGCCAGGTCCTTTGAGTTCAGCATCGACAAAAACCTCACGTTCAAGCAGCACATAGCAAGGAAGACACAAATGCCCTAGTATCAACTTTCTCTCCTGCAGAAAAGCAAGCCATTGATCCCAGAAAACAACTTCAGATCCGCTGTCAAAGCCTTAGACCTCCCCCACCTGGATTGTGGCAATGCCCATTTGGAAGGCCTTCCGGCGACTACCCTGGCACCCCTGAACTGTGTCCTACATGCTGCAGAAAGACTCAAATTCAACCACATCACCCAGATCCTCATCAAACTGCACTGGCTCCCACTGAAAGCCTGTGACATCTCCAAAACCTGTCGCATCATCTAGAAGACTGTCATCCTGAAGTCGCCAAACTACCTCACTTAGAAACTCAGCATCTCTGGCGGCCTGCAACCCATCAGAAGTAAGGAAATGTACAGATTTAAATTACAACAGTGGAGGAAGGAAAGGACCAGAAGACAGGCCTTCTCCATCTACACTCCAAGACTCTGGAGCCACCCCTCCTTGTCAACAATCAGACTTGGCCCATCACTTCTACAGTTCAGGAAAGATCTCAAGACCTTCCACTTCAAGGAATAGCTCCGCCTTAACACCTTGGGCCACTCACCCTGCACTGCCCACCCTACTTGAGACTCAGTGATCAGCTCTCCACTGTCTCCCCCTCTTGCCGCCAATTGCCTACAATCCCCAGTTAGCTCTCCGTTTCTTTATTCTCTGCTTCCTTCACTGTGTTCGTTACCATATGAGTGTAAAGCGCTTTGTTGTTTTCCGAAGCTAGGTCAGCGCCCAAGAAATATCCTAATAATAATAACAATAATAATAATGTGACCCACACGTACATTTTCTTAACCCGTTTAAGGTGTTTCTGTATTGAAACAATGGGAAGGCACTAAGGAATGGGTGCTGCCTTTTTTGTGTCTGCTCTTTCTTTCTCTAATGTAAGGAACAAGGGTAGGGCTACCCCAAATGAACAACTGCATTTCAATGAAAACTTGCTCTCCCTCACCCGCACAATAACTTACACATGCATACAAATGCATTTCAAAATGAATAACTTTTACTTATGAAATAAATGTGTCGTTCAATACCCTAACATTGGCATCATGGTCCCCAATACAAATGGAAATAACAAAAAATGACTATCAGTGCATATTATTATATACACTTTCCCCTGCATCCAATGGAAGATCACCATCATCAGCACGTGACCCAGAATATATTAAGCCGTCTCCCAGTCTATGTTGTATTTTGCATAGGCCTTGATCTTTGCTATTAATTAAAGTCCTAAACTTCCCTCTACAAAAAGCCTGAACCCTAAACTAAACCAAATAAATAGATAAATAACATTAGAAAATTGAATAGGAAAAAAACACAATAGGCCTCATTACGAGTTTCGCGGTAGCCATGGAGCTATTAGCTCCGTGGCTGCCGCCAAACCGGGCTCCTTTACCGGGTTCCCTGAATGGGGAATTAGCGTGCCATTTCGAGTTTGGAGGGCTCAGTAATTCCTCCCTCAGGGAACCCGGGCCGAGACCTTCCCCATTCCCACTTGAGCCTCTATAGAGCTCGATGGGAATGGGAGAGGGAGCTAACAACGGGCCGATTACGACCGGCCTGTTGTTAGCTCCCTCTTCGCCTCGCACGACCCGGTAAGGACGCCTGGTTTTACCATGCGTCCTTACCGGGTCCGGCAAGGGGACCTCGTAATAAGGCGGAATGGTGTTAACGGGCCCGCCACCATTAGCGGAGCCCATTAACCCATTCCGCCTGACTTGTAATGAGGCCCAATAAAATGAACAGAGACCCACAAAAGCTAAACAGAAATTCCCAGCTTACTTTAATTGCGTACTGTGAATAAAGGATGATGCTGTCTTCATTTACAAAGCTGCAGGTCTTGAAATAAGGGCATCATATAGCATTGTTCCAGTACACTAAGAAACAAATGGTTACAATATCAATGTGATATGATATACATTTCATACAAGAATGAATCACCATATGTAGCATTAATATCAGTGTGTATAGTGCCAATAACTGTAAGGCAAAAAAGCACTGTCAACCGGCCAGTGACAAAATGTTGCTGCTGGAACAGAAAACAGTGTATGAACAAGCAATATAGTAATACAGACTGAGTTCAATATATGCCCAGAACAAAAAGGTTTTAAACAGCTTTTTACAGCCTGGAAACTCAAAGAGAATACAGAAGTTGATTCCAGATTACGACGCCCAGTGTCGCCAGGCTTTGCCATCTGCTAACAGCAAACCTTCCAACCAAGTCTCCCGCAACTCAAGAGGCTGTCTCCCGCACTGCCGCAATTGAACTTAATCCTACAGCAAAAATAGTCTGGTGGGAATCTTCCTGTTGTCCAAGCAAATCGTAGTCTTTCACTTACACTTATATGTGCCATAAAAAAGTTTCTTGATGATTTTACCATAAGAAATGGTGGAGTTGACTGCTACTTTAATCTCAGAAAGGGGCAAGGAGGAAATCCAACACGGTCATGAAGCATAAAGTACAGAAATTGGGGTACGTCTCACTGCTTGTGCAAATGTGTGTTTCTGCCCACTGGTACTACGTACCTCAGTCCATCCATGAACATACGCTCCGTTCCACTTAGAAGATAGTAGGATAGCCTGTTTTTTTCTTTGCCATACACTTTGGAATTGTAGGCCTTTGATCAGAATAGAGATAGCCAAGACTATCAGTCAAAGAATGCAAGTAAAAGCACTTTACTGGACTAACATCTACTGGATAGGTGTACAGTAATCTTTAAAGCAGGTAACTTATTCTTACCCCTATGAACTCTGACTTATCAAGCTGACCATCAGCTATTGCCCAGCACTTAATTACATCCCAACAGATAACCTTGAGCAGAAAGTGTCTTTGAGATGTCAAAAAGCAGTCCTTTGCTTGTACATTTGGTGCATGATGCGTTCACAGTGCTCTCTGGCCTTGGGTTGAATAATTAAATTCGATTGAAGAAACAATCAATCTGGCCGTTGGGGGCTTTGGAACCCAGATGGCCAGGTAAAGAAGCACCATAAATGACAATGGGCCTCATTACGAGCAATTAGCACCATGGCTGCCTCCAAACCCTTGTCTGGGTAGTCGTAAAAGGGGCTTACCGGGTCATTCCAACCTTGGAGAACTCGGTAAGTCCCCATTCTGAACACCATTCCCCATTCCCATTCGAGCCCCCATAGGGGGCTTGATATTAGCTCGATATTAGCAAAGAGCTGGCCCGTTATTAGCTCCCTGGTCCCTTAGCGGGTCCCACTGAGCGCGGCTGGTAAAACCAGCCTGCCCTAGTGGGACCCGCTAAGGGGCCTCGGAATGCGGCGGTAGGAGGTCAACGGCACCGGCATCCTTACCGGTGCCGTTAACCCCCTACCGCCGTACTCGTAACGAGGCCCAATGCGTTTGTAGAACTGATTTCCTTGTTAAGTAGAACTATAATACTAAATGTATGTCCAAGTTGGGTAACTCATTTTCAGCGTTGGAAGATTTATTAGAGCAACAGAAGACGAGTGAGCTACGAGGACCACCTTGTGTTTATAAAACTGTATTTAAGGTTTCTATGGAGATGCTGCTGAAGCTTGCTAATTCAGCTGGTTGATGTAATGCCAACCACTAAGGCTGACCTCTAAGAGAATAACGTTGAATATGACTCAGCCAGAGCCTCAAAAGCACTGTGAGCCGTAGCCGAAAAGACAGTTCTGGTGTCTCCCAAGAGTGAGGGGTCCATCGATGTCTCTAGACACAATGTTGGAAAGAGACAAGTTTGTGTTAGAATTCAGAAAAGTCATCAAACCTGCACGTTATGTTCTACATAAATTCAAGTGAATGCCTGATCAGTGGTCGAATTGGGCGGGAGCAGTAGGGAGCGGTGCTTCTATACTTCTATACGTTCCGGAATGGTTTTGTTTTAAAATAAAAGTGTAGTAAGAAGTTGAAACTTGCACTTTCAGTGCACTGCACTGGACGTTCCCTTAAACACCAGGCACATGTGTTTTTGGGTTTGTATTGTGCATTTGAGGGGCCATGGCGATGGGGTTTGTGGGGAGCGGTGCAGGCCAGTAGGGAACAAAGTTCCACTACTTCTTTTCATACACTTCGACCACTGTGCCTGATAGAGCCTTATTAGAGATGAATGGAGGTACATTGTTTAAAGAACATTTCCATAGGTTAACATTGTGATCCAGAGCCCAGTGGCAAAAAATGCAACCGTTTTCTGCACTAAAACGATCTAGTGCAAGGCTTCCCGGCTGCTTCAATAATATCTAAATTGTCCTGGACATTTCAGAGATTGGCATAAGGCGCTTAATAAATCAATAAATACAAATACAAATACAAATATTCATGGCCCCAAACTCAGCACTAAAAGGGTGAAGAAACGGACCAGAGTATAGGCGATCTCAATGTTGACAGCTAAGGAATATACGGCACAGTCAGTGATTTGCCAAGAATCACATAGCGTTGCCAATTGAGAATGATGGCCATTGGATCCCAGTTTCTAATGTGGGTATTACACTGCATCGTGCCTCATGTAACACAAAGGTACACTGCTTTTTGAGTAGTATTAACACTAAACACGTGCTCTGCAATCAATAAAGCGCCAGCACACTTTGAAAACCAAACTAACAATATACAATAATTCGTTATTGAAAAATGTTTGCCAAAATGAGTGGTATTCAGTCTGAAAGGTAAAAGGGAAAGACAGAAAATGCATAGCTGTAAATAATTACAAAGCGATCTATCTCAGCACATGAATTAAATTCTTCAGAGTTGTTCTCGATGGTACATTGTCAGATGCAAGGAATGGAAAGATCCAAGTGGTGAAAAAGCATTATTCCAAGCGCTACATACCATGAAGCAATTGATTAGTGTTGTGTGTGTAGATGTATGAAACAGAGCATACAGGACATAAATGGTAACACAGCTCATTGAGTTCAGTGTCTGCTGCACACATGTGTGAGAACTCTTGGCCACAGGTTTCAATATTGTAAGAGCCAGCTTGGTACATCTGTCAGCTTAATAAAACAATTGCCGTTATGTTAAGTTATAATGCCACCTATTAATGGTTCTAGTAGATAACTAAAGCCCCATAATGGTAGCACTTCCTGGCACTAAAGACCCACAGGTGGCTTACTTTCTACAAACTACCATCTACTGTATCCAACCCCATATGCTCAGTAAAAATAAAGAAAGTTGTAGTGGATTTTCTTGTCCTAACAGTTCATATTTTAATTTTTCACTATTCACTGCTCTACTTTCCATCTATCCCAAAGATGATGTAATTTATTAGTACATTGATTTTGGCGTGAGGCCAGT
This sequence comes from Ambystoma mexicanum, assembly GCF_040938575.1. NCBI lineage: Eukaryota > Metazoa > Chordata > Amphibia > Caudata > Ambystomatidae > Ambystoma > Ambystoma mexicanum. The sequence goes on from NC_090932.1 coordinate 206,662,303, forward strand.
TTAAAAAAATATATATATATATTCTTCAGCCCGGGGTAGCAAGGGAGACAGCAGGGGTCGCAGCTGGATAGCAGCATGTTTTTTTCAGTCTCCCTATGCAGCGGTGGGCAGGGCGACTCAGACTGCTGGCAGCTTGCTGCCCGCAACATGCGGGGATGCAGTTTGCACCACTTGAGAGTCGGTGGGGCAGGTGGGCTATCGGCCTCTGCTTCTTCCCTGCACTGAAGTTGGGAAGCAGGGCAAAGGTGGCATAACATAGGCAGTTGGACACCGCTCGGCCCCCCAACTTGGACCTGCTGTTGGCCTTGCATTCCTCCGCGCCTGAAGCACATAACAAATTTAGTCCAGGCATATTTTATTTGTGGCAAAAACAAGGCTGTAGTTTATTAATTTATCAACAGTCAACACATACGATCTGCAGTGTAAGTGCTTCAACACTTCTTTCCTACAGCAACCCCCTAATACAGCAGCTCTCTTTTCATCATGTTACCGCTTTGACTTTTTCCATAATTAAGGTCTCACTCCCCTAACCTTCCTGAGCCTCCCACTCAGGACGAATTCTGTGTCCCCAGTATTGGGCTATGGGGAGCACCGTTATCTCCTTCTTTTCACCAGCTGTGGCTGGAAGCTGAAAATAGGGGTTGCGCCTCTTTCCAGACCTTTCTGTTCCCCGACGTTCTAGACTAAACAAGGGGCTAGTTACGCCTGGTCATTTGCTCTGCAAAGTAACTTTTTCATAGCTCGATTGTCTGTGTGACTGGCATTTTCTTTCTCACGGGAAATTCCACAGCTAAACACTCTGTTAATGAGAGAGAGAGAGAGAGAGAGAGAGAGAGAGAGAGAGAGAGAGAGAGAGAGAGAGAGAGAGAGAGAGAGAGAGAGAGAGAGAGAGAGAGAGAGAGAGAGAGAGAGAGAGAGAGAGAGAGAGAGAGAGAGAGAGAGAGAGAGAGAGAGAGAGAGAGAGAGAGAGAGAGAGAGAGAGAGAGAGAGAGAGAGAGAGAGAGAGAGAGAGAGAGAGAGAGAGAGAGAGAGAGAGAGAGAGAGAGAGAGAAAGAGAGAGTTTTGCATGTAAATTACACTTCTTCATTTGAATAGCAGTCAGAGTAAGTCATCGTGGAATTAGTGGGGTGTACATGACTCTTGATGATGCATGTGGCTTTGCACCATGGGTTTCAATCACGCTTGTTTATGACAACCTATTTCTCCATTGCTGCCCTGATCAATTACTACTTATTCGGAAATCATTTGTGCTAGCGTTCTGTTTCATGATAGTGTGAGATAAATATCCATAATTAATTACATGTTTTTTGAATACTGAGTGATCAATTTAACAGGAAACAAAGGAACTGTCCCTTCTCTTTTGCATCAGCCAAGGAAACGCAGAGGGGATCATTTGGGGCCAGGTGACACTAGATAAGACACAGGGCACCGATGACAGATGCAGTAACCATCCAGTAAAGCCTCCCCTCTATGTATCTCCTCCGAGAGAGGGAAAAAAACTAAGACAGAGAAACCGTTGAAAAAGTGTATTTTGTAATGTTTAGAGACGAGGCTGTTATTTCTATGCATTCATGTTATTTCAACTTTTGCCTCTTTTCGAGGGCTGTTGTTTTTATTTTGCACTGTTATATTTAGAAAGATTTTAAAGGACATTTCACAATGTGTGAAGATTAGTGGTGACTATGTATGTAAGGGAGATGACTGAACATTGGGCTTCATAATTTTCTTTGACAAACACTTGACAATAGATCCTAAAATGGCAATTTTCTCTCCACCAAAAAACAGTGGAATAAGGGAAACGCTGGAAGCAAAATGGACACGAATATCACAGTATGTGGCTTAGAGAGACCTCTACATCCAAATTGTATTTAGACCTGTCAGAGTTGGTAGAATGATTTCATTACACTTCTGTGGGGTTTACGCAGACAGCAAGCCTGTTCGGTGGATTGAGTAAACTATATAGGTGATGTGTAGCTATGACATGTCTATGCAATGATAGCATGGAACGGTGTAGGCCCATTTGTGCAAACAATGACACCCCACCTTTTCATGGTGTGATCGTCATCTGTCCGCTCTAAAGGAATCCCATTTGTGAGGTTGAGAAGTAGGGCAATAAGGAACCGGGTGGCAGAGTATGACCTACCACCCCGCCATGCCAATGTCAGATATGGTATAAAGAGTATTCCACAGGCTTTCTACTGTAAGTGATTTCAATCCGGCACACACCCAAGTCAAAGCCCAGCATGTAGTGCACAACTGAAATCCTTATTTATTTTGCTCTATAAGTTCAATATTGTGAACAATATACCACTCATATCACACCCTTCGCCTGGAAACCCCCTCAACCCCCCAGTCATAATGAACCAGGAATCAGGCTGGTTTGCAAAGGTAAATATTTATTTATATATTTAAATGTAATCACAGTATATTTTAATAGGTAAACAACAATCACCAATGGGGTGACAGAACATAGAATAATATCTGTACACTAGAAATAAGTAATGAGCAAAACAAATGCAGCACAGAAATAATACTTTTGTGTTGGTTCAGATCAGATGGCACTATGGTTAGGGCTCCCCCTACAACAACCCTCAAGCCCCAATAGGCATTGCAAAGAGATGGAAGTAGAGAGCAGGTATTCAGGAATAGTACACATCAAACAGAATATCAGTCCCACTTTCCCACTTCAAACACAAGAGAAAAACGGAATTGACTGGTCAGCTGTCAGGATGGCTTTTTCAATGGTCTTTAGAAATGACTGGCAAAACCCCAAATGTGGTCAAAAATACTTAAAATATTCTAAATTCTTATGGGAGCTGTGTTGAACAGTTGCACACAAGCACAAGCAATAATTTAGTCCAAAGAAAACATGAAAAATCTTAAAGTCCAAGTTGGAAGCAGTTTAGAGCTATTTTACACGTGTAAAACTTTCAGATTTTTAAAATCGCGGCAAACTTTTCCTTGTGCAATTTTCACTATAACGGGAGTACTGTTTTGGATTCTAGGGATAGCTATGGATGTTAGGCACAAGAAGGTGTTGATATTTCATTTCTATCAAAAAAACTGAGGGAGTTATAGAGGTTTTAGTGAGAGTCGTTTTTCAAAAATATAGGCGCGGAGTTGGACAGAGGCTTTAGTTTTAAAATCTGAAAAATCTTGACTATGTACTACAGCGTCCAAACTAAGCCATCAGGACGGCACATCGTAAGAAAGAGGAATGATTCGCGACTCAATCCTGGTTCCATGCTGTCCACCCCGGAGCGCTAGGCTGGTCACTCGAATGAAATTATTGGATCAAAGTTGACAACATGACTAGGAAAAGGATGCTTTTACAGAGAAACAGAATAAGAATTCACAATGGATTTAGACAATGTTACTGATTATGGAAGTAAGGATAGTTTCAGAGGTTAGGGGGGACCGTCAGGATTCTGGACCATTGAATCGGATCTATCAGGGACTGACAGCTGGGCACATCGTACTGGACAGGGTCAGCAAGGCTCTCTGGTCACAGCACGGCACAGGACTGCATGGGATATGCCCTTCTTGGTTCTGATGATATTTCAATTCAGCAGGCAAGCATTAACAGCACGCCCAGCTGTATTATGATGCTTCCACCAGGCTTTTGGGGTTCTTTTCTAGAATTTGAGGCCTAGCTGAGAATGGTTCAGCTATGCATAGGCCTTTGCTTTGCCAAGTTTTTGGACTCTGGAACAAGGAAGATGTAGATTTCAGGTGCAGAGCACTCCATCAGCAGTCAGGAGAGTGAGTGGATGTGTGTGTGTATGTGTTATCAGCTTTTATGCTATAAAATGACATCACAAAGGGGTTTATGAGCCGGCTTAGCTAAGCGTTCCCCTGTGTGCTGGGATAGGGTCAAAACTTCATCTCCGCCTTGCATTTGGGGTGATTGGATTAAGGCCGGATGATTTCACATTTTATGATTTGCTTTACAGTCCTCAGAGACCTCCCTTTAGCCACTGGTCTCAAAATCAGATTTTATAGTATACACACATTTCTACATTAGTCACCTTTATACAAATCACACACACAGATGCCATATTTTATGTAGCATATTTTCAACAAAATCTTGCAGCTGTATGATCTGGTATCAACTTTCTACAGAATTTTGTCCTTTTCACTATAAACACAAATTCCAAATTTTATGCAACTTCCACAAATGTGTGTGTTTAACATAGGAATGTGTGTGTAACTTTTCACAATTCTAGGTTTCATACATTTTGCATAAAACCACATATCTTGCCATTCCTGTCCAGAACATGTTACACAGTTCTGCCGCCTCTTCAAACGTGCAGCCAGAAATTAGATGAACACATATGTCTTTGGTATATTTTTCACCACTTTGAATAACCAGTTATGAGTCTTTTAAAAATGGTTCTTTGTTCATTCATAACAGCAGATGGACGCTTGGCTCCGCCCTTTGTCTCTCCTGAGAGTCCAGTGCATCCTCCTCCTTGGGGGAAGCTCCTTCCAGGAGAGTTTACGACTTCCTTCACACCACCGGTTCCTGGGCTGAAAGGCTTGTCATTGTTCCTTCTCTTTCTATAGACAAGAGTCTGGGCTAACCAGCAATTAACACCTCCCCGTGAGTTTCTGCTGAGAGGAAGGCCCTCCTTCTAGGAGAAAAACCTGCTTTTGTAGTTTTTGCAGCTTCAGCCAGGCTAATTAACTATTAAATCCAGCAAAACCAAATTTGTTACATTAAACATACATACATAATTTTCTTAGCCTTAAAATCTGTGGGATCAAAAACACAACTAAGATTTGTATTCCTTTTTGGCAACAATCTTTTTTCTGTTTGCTAATCCAGCAGACTTTTAGTTTTACATCCCTTTAAAGTTTCATTAGTAACTCCTCTGACAGCTGTCATTCAGGTGGCCCAGGGTACTGCACCCAGATTTTGACAGAGGCTGTCAGTTTTCAGACTTTTTATGTTTCACAATGTTTCATTTGATACATGAATTTTAGCAACAGGCAAGATTTTGAATGTGGAGAAGTGTTGTGTATAGGCATTTAGGAGTTTTTAGCAACAAAGCAAATATCATTTGTCGGCACATTTTGGGGATTTCTTTTGCAAAGTGCTGCTTCTCCCTCTGCCCTCTGTTTGCTGGTCATGGAGTCCACTGGCACATTTCTGCAGGGTATGCTCTATTCCACCGTACATGTACCATGGGGCAGGTTGTGCATCCCTCTTTTTGTGTGCTGAAGCACACAGTTTTTGTAGGTTTTTGGCGCGGACAAGGGTTTTTCCGCCATTGTTGCTGTTTCTTTCCCATAACTGGCAGGGTGATGCCGCATAGCATAGCGGAGTGGGTCAATACATCCCACAGAGCCCCATGCCCAGACTCAGATATATGGCCAGCTGCATCCCATAGTTGAAATAAGTCAACAGTTGTTTGCATGGTGATACCACCAGATGTGAATGCAGTTCATGAGTCATACCAATGTATGCAACATGGGAAAAAAGTGTGTGTGAGCTTGAAAAAGTGGTAAACTAGCTACAAATTATCACATATGTGCATGAGTCATGGTGCCTGCTATGAACACAGAGGAACACAGGCTTGAGGAGAGATTAAGAAGCATACATGGGGTAAAGGGTGCCCTGGAGGAATGAGTTGGTCATCAAGACAGTGCCACCTTATTCCAAAATAATGCCCCTGTCTATGTGACATTGGCCAGTTGAGCAATGGGAAACCTACTAAATTCCCATACACAACTGACTATGGGAGCGTTGCTGAACAGGCATCACCAATCCCTCTGTCTGCCCAAGGATCCCACACAGGCGTCCCCACTTATCCCATATGTGCTGAAATCATTGAAGGATACAGGGTTTCATAAATTGGCCAGGGAGTTTGAAGTTGAGTTTGCAACATGAAGGTAGAGCAGGAGAATGAGCAAGCAAAAGAAAGGTGGTGAGAGAAGGTAGAGGATAGAGTTGGAGAAATGCAGTAGTAGAAAGGAAGGAGGTGAGAGAAAGGAGAGAAACACGTGATAAAAGGACAAGAACAGACAGAGGAAGGGAAGGGCAGTGTAGAGTAGAGGAGAGCAAAGGAGAGGAGATGGGAGATGGGAAGCAAGGCACTGGAGAAGGGACAAGGGGAGTAGACCACTGAGCAATGGGAATTAGGAGGGTCGACGTTGACTGTGAGGTAAACAAAGAGAAAAGAAATACAATGAAATCCCCTTGCAGAGTAGGGCTCTGCAACCTCCAACAATTCAAAAGTGGACTAAATCCAATTTCTCCAATTCACATAAGAATTATTTGTATTACATTATTTTCATTATTTAAAACATCTTCTTTTGATCTCTCAGTTCTTAAAAACATGTATTTCTTCATACATTCAAAAGACAAGTCTTTTCCACACGATCACAGAAATATAAGAACAACATGTTACATCTATACAACAATTTATGTAAAGACTGCATACAGCACATGTTATTGATCCTCCAAATAAAACATTATCCAACACATACCCAGTGACAATGTGCAAAGAGAACCTGACAATTCTTCAAACAACCAATTTAAAAACATATGACGCTATGTGTAATTGTTTTCTACAACTCCTTGGCCGAAACATGTTTCTGTTCCCTATGATTAGGAACTTTCTTCAGGTGGGAATAAAGTTTAATTATTCACTTAATGCAATTTTCATACATCTAGCTTCAAGCTCAAACGTGATGAGATGCGTGTGACCCTGTAAAATGTGTACATTCTTTTTTCATGGGAGATGCGTCAAAAGAGACCTACACTTTGATTTAATAAAAAAAAAACATATATGGAACAAATTACCTTAAAACAACATCCTTAAAGGTGCACATTTCAATAAGGAATTATACGAGGCTATACAAGACAAAAGCAGAAGTCCTGGAAACAGAAACAATGAATTATTGCAAGTGATATCTATAAGGTGATATAATTGGAAATTATTTTTCAAAGCAACACATCAAATACCTTATGCCCTGTGCGGTGTGTTTTGTAACTTAAATAAGATATTTATGTGAATTAATTAAAGAGCCACAAAGTGCATTCCCAGGCCAAATGGGTACTGCTTCTAAAGTGTAAATTTGGGGGGTGCTGGTAGCAAGTCTTCACAAATCTATCTGCAAAAATCAATATGCAGATATGTACTCGTATTAAACATATGAAGCATTGAGTAGATAAAATAGCGATCAGCATACTAATGGAACACTGGACTTCAAATGCTACTTGATGAACTGAGTATGTATCGGAGTCGGAGAGCTCCTTTCTTCATTAGACATGCACACTTAATGCTGACAAATGTATTACATTTGCGATGTGCAAAATGAGCTGTGTGATGCCCACAACAAGTCTTTTCATTTGGGAAACAGGTTCAGGTATACAGGTCCTATTCTGATTCCCCAATTCATCGATATTTATGGCCAAAGCCTACCTCTAGTGGTATAATTTGAGGCTTTGTTTGCAGCAAAACCATGTTGGAAATCCTTTGCATTGGATGGACGGACCAAAGGCATTATAATTCATGTCATGTGATTAAAGTGAAGACGTATGCTGCAAATATGTGAGAACAGCTATGACTACTATAGGCCAAATGAATTCCGCTATATTGGAAAGTGTGGAACCCCAGATGTAGGAATACATCACAAACCCCAAAACATATGATTACTTGTGTGGTACATTTGCACATACTCTGGCACAGGCCTAATAGAAAAGACAATAAATGTGGCGATTATTTAGAGAAAATTCAATTAAGCACTGACCGAAATCTTCCATAGCAAAATTCACAAGTGATGGCAGAGATGGAATTGCCTGTAAAAATATCCCAAGACCTGGAAGATTTAACAATGTTCAACAATTTTATGCACACCAGTTTACATCTTCATTTAATCCAGAAATGTGACTGTTCATCATTAAAAAAAATATAATAATACAAATGCCAACAGGGCTAAAGCAGCCACACCCTGCATTTGTACTAGGACAGTCCAATGGACGTGATTTTCTGAGTGTTCAGTAGACATGAAATGGGAAAGCAAAGGGGCATTAATATTGCCCATTCTCATTCGAATGCGGTTTTTGATATGTGTGTCCCGATTCCTTGCGTAGTCATCCTATATATATATATATATATATCTTGTTACATAATCATGTTATACAGTATACGACCATTTTTGAATTGTAGTTGTTCAAGGACCTGTGTTCCCATAGATGATTCAGACCAATATCTACACTATTCAGCTACATAGTTTGATTGCAAACACTGAAATTTCCGCATGGAGTATGCCCCATGGCTCTGGTAAGACTCCACATCTCAGGTAGTCTAAATGTTCTCTTAGGTATGGTTTTCATGATGTCTGTTCTTACTATAACATTTTTGATATGATTTTCTTTTTTTTAAAGCAAACGAGGGTTAAGGTGATGCCAAAGGCCGCTTCAGGAGAAAATGCCAATGGTTCTTGATACATTCTCTTTAAAAAATGTAATGAAAAATGAGAATATGGGGACACACACAGCAGGCGTTCTGTTGGGAGGTGTACCAAGGATATTCCAAAACCAGTCCTGCCCCAGAGGTAAGGTGTGGGAGTTTGAAGGGCCCCTGCCACTATGCCTTTTCATTATGCCTCCCTGCATGGAAAAAGTATCAAACTATCTTGCCCCATGCCTGTACTGCATGATGCTCACCAATCTATCATCTTTCACTTAGTACACTGCATTTCCCAGGAGATATGTTAGTGGAAAAACAAGCAAATTACCCGACCAGGAGAGAATTAGTAACAGAGATCCAAGTGACAGAATAACCCATTCACTGCACCAGCAACGACAGCAGCCTACTCAAACTGTACACCAACATAGACTATACCCGACTGCAGACTGTAGAGTGCTCTGTCAGTGGTGCAATGCACTACCCCACAAGGACACACTTTTTACCTGTTTTCAATCATGTATCATTCTCACACCTGAAAGCCTGCCCGTGGACTGATGGACTAAGACTGATTGTTGTTAGAGCGGGCTGCCATTGCCCAGACCTGGTAGATGTGCATATTAGAAAAGGACAGGACGTAAGACCCATTTTATATCTTCTCTCACCTGTTACACGTTGCCAGAAAAAAGAAGACAGTGGTTGCACTAGAGTACCAGGTTAGGGAAGTAACCAATGGTGGGGTAAGTGGGACAATAAACGGCAAGACAGGAAACAGGAAGTTGTGGGGTATTCAGGTGAGGTCAAGGATATAGAAGGACCAAGAGACCAGATAGAGGGGGGACATTTGAGATCATTGTGGAAGCGAATTGCTGAAGAAGTATGCAAGGTGAAGTATTCTTTTGTGAGAGAAAATGGTACTTGGCTGTAAGAGTGTGTGAATAGTGTGAGAGTGGACATGGTAGAGTAGGAAGTGTATTGAAAGGTGTGTAGAAGAGCAAAAGGAGGGTGACTTGAAAATAAGATGTGGTTGTAGCAGTAGAGTGGGGTAGTAGTGTAGCGAGGAGGGTTATTAGTAGAGTGAAGAGGGGATTGAAAGAGTGTGGAGAGGAGAGAAGTACTAGATTGAGTGGGGTGTAGTAGAGTGAAGAGGGGAATATAAAGTTGAGAGGGGTGGTAGAAGTGGGAGAGCAGTAGTGGTGTGGAGCATACTATGATAGTGTAAGTTCGGAGTTCGATGTAGTTAGTAGGCAAAATGTGAGAGTGGGATATTGGAGGGAGAGAGTAGGAAGTACATAGGAGAAAAAGGAGAGACAGTGTATGTGGATTAGGAGGGAGGAGAGTAGTAGGGGAGAAGGGTGAGAGACAGAAGGAGTAGAGAGAGGAAGAGGAGTGCATTGAAGTAGGACACCAAGTGGGGCCTGAGTATCTTAAAGGCATCTTTCATTATATACAACAACCTTTGGGAACCTTAGGTTGAAGAACCACTTGATTGTTCCCAGGCAGAGTTAGTGTGATAAGGCTTTTGATTTTAGACCATGATGTTCAGTCAAAAAACAAATAGATAGTAGGGGTTACTGATATCTAGTGGCAGCCTGGAGTTGAGGGATGCCTCTACTAGGGAGGGAATGACCCAGGCTAGTCGAGAGAGAGAGAGAGAGAGAGAGAGAGAGAGAGAGAGAGAGAGAGAGAGAGAGAGAGGGAGAGAAAGAGAGAGAGCAACTAGTTAGCTCATTGACAAAACAAACAATACAAAACCTTGAACTGTCTTTGAAAGCTGGCCTGTTCTTGAGGCCATCTGTGACAAACTTTATTGGGGGCCTGAGTTATGGAGAAGTCAGGATACAAGAGCTACTGCTGTGGAAATCCTTATGGATATGGTTTCAGAGACTGGTAGACCCAAATACTAAAGATACACAATAAGTTGATGGATAAGGACTAAGAGACAAGCTAGCTGGGAGACATCATCTAGATCTGGTGAGACTGGAAAACCCACCAAAGATATGAAATTCTTCTCCTGGCACAAGACATTAGTAGGCGACAAACAGGCTATCTGTGAGGCAAGATCCAGATCTGATGGAATTGACAAGCCCACCAAGCACCCCGAATTTACGCGGCAGGGGGGGTCTATTGCAAATTAGGCCCAGAGGGCTCTTGGAGGAGTCCAGCACTATAGGAATGGCCGATAGCTCGAGCTGGGAATGTGCCCTGAGGATGTGAGCCCAAAGGATCACTGTGAACAAGATCCTAGAGGGTTTTCCAAGAAACTGAACCTGCAAGGGAGGATGTTTGGGTACATTATAAAAGTTACGCTCAGCATATGAGACATGGCACTTTGAGCAATAGGGAAGAAATAGTTCTTCATTTGCAAGCTGGCAATCACTGACCAGGAGAACTAGTCATTGTCAGGACACTCTTTTCGAGTCTAAGGAAACAAGACCTAAATAACCTAAAATTAATGTGTTTTGTGTATGGTCTCAGAAATTCTGAACTAAGGATTTGTAAGAGACAGTGGGCCTCATTACGAGGTGGGCGGAATGGGTTTAACGGCACCGGTAATGGTGCCGGTGCCGGTAAACCCATTCTGCCCTATTACAAGGTTCCCTTGCGGGACCCGCTCAGAATATCTGTTCAGACCAGACGTCCTTTGCGGGTCCTGCAAAGGGACCAGGGAGCTAATAACGGGCCTTTATTAATGGCCCTATGGGGGCTCGAATGGGAATGGGTTGAATGAGGAATTACTGTTTCCTCCAAGGTTGTAGTGACTCGGTAATTCCTCATTCAAGGAACCCGGAGCCGAGTTTGGAGGCAGCCATGGCGCTAATAGCATCATGGTTACCTCCAAACTCGTAATGAGGCCCAGTGTTTTGTTTGAGGGTCTCAAAAGCTAAGAGTCAGGTAACTGTGGAAGTTTGTGTTTTACTTAGCTTTAAGAGCAATCTGTTCTAACCACGATAGAGAGCATTTGAGTTTAGCAGTCAGGGCAGCCTTATTGAGCCCTGCTTAAATGTATACTTCAGAATCCATGTAATGCTACTAAAAGCCTGGCTAAGTGGAACATTTGGCCAGAGTACTTTGTGCAGTCTGGGAAGTTCTGGACTTCTCCCCTGCACTGATTCCAGACTATCGAGCTGGACTATCGATATATTGATATTATGTGTCCTGTTGGATCTTTATAGCCACTTTACATCTGTTCTCTGGAGAGTCTTCGCTCCATCTAAATTAATTCACTCAATCTACTGCAAGAGCCAGTGCCAGCCTTAGTGGCGTCACTGCCCATGCGGTTTAAGAAAAACGTGACACCCCTCCCCTCACGCCTCTGGTCTATGACAGGAGTGCGGGGGCGCCAATTCATCTTTTAACTCCCTGCTCTGGCACCTGAGCATGGAGTTAATAAATAATACATGAGCACCACATTCTAATGAAAAACAGCTTGATCCTGCATAGGAGCGGGGAGGTAATCATTTCAATAGGGTGCTGATTATTTTGCATCAGCACCCTATAGTTATTAAATGCACCATCCGCCGCTGTTGCTCGGCCCACCCTGTCCTAAAGAGCAACACAATTTGTTTATCACTAGGCAAATCCTTCACTTCGTATCACAGTATACACCCTAATAATGGGATGTTGGTAAATAGCAGGACATAAATATCAGTTTGAATAGGTGTAACACTGCATGTGAGGCTTTGGCTGTTCCTGTATGCGGTGCCCTAACTTCTAAAAGCTAATTAAAGACCGGGTTATTTGGGCCTGCAATAACCATAATGCAGTTTCAGATTTGGTTGGTAGATTGCTATGCAAGGCCCTGTGCCTGGGGAAAGGGCAGCACACTGCGGAGAAATAGCAAGCGTGTGCAACCAATAGCAGGCGTGAGCAACCTGCGCTTCGACCAGCTGACTGCTTTCAGAAGACAAGGCAGTGCTCAGTGCTGAGTCTGAAGCTGTCGATGAGAAAAACAAAAGAAAATGGAGGAGGTGGCCCGGTAACCCTTGCAAGGTCCTCCTTTACCTCTCCTCCCCTCCCCCTGGGTGAGGGGAGGGCTTGGGCGCGAAACGGCGCCAAAACAACCAAAAGTCTGCAAAGGCCAAAAAATTGAAAGGGGTTGGGGAAGCCCTTTATAATGAGCGGGCGTCCTACAGCAGGAAGCATCCAGCACCTGCAGTAGGATGCCCGCCTCGCTGCTGGAGAGAAGAAGGATTTCGTTTTTCGTTGTGAGGAGAAGGATCTCATTTCAGCGTTCACAAGGAGATCGGTCTGGTGTCCAGGAGCGTCTAGCCCAGAAGAAGCAGAAGGAGGGGCTGGAGCCCAGGAGCGTCAGAGCACGGGGAGCAGAAGCCACGCCACTGAAGAAGCGGAAGGAGGGGCTGGAGCCCAGGAGCGTTGCGGCACAGGGTAAAAGGAGGCTGCGCCGCTGAACACAAGCCCAGGAGTAGCACAGGGACTGCAGGCTGTGCGGGACAAGAGTGGCGGGTCGTGCCCAGGAGGGGAGGTGGCTTCCCAGAGGGGCACAGCACAGGTTGAGGAGGAGCCGGGCGGCACAGGGTGTTGGAACATCGGGGACCAGAGCAGCAGAGCAAGCTGGAAGGAGATAAGGAGCGGCAGGGGGCTCAGGAAAGCTACGGCCCTCAACCTGCTCCTTGTTGAAAGAGCATCTGGGCAAGTTATAGGATTTTGTGGGAATAACAGGGCTGCCTCGGTGAAAGTAACTGAAGGACAAGATCCTCCCAAAGAGCAAGCCGCACGAGGCAAAAGCGTGAGGACCAGCTGCGAGCACCGGGCAAACTTTGAACAGCAGGCACACGCCCCCAGGTCGGTGCATACAGCCGGCACCTGGGCTGCCTGGGTGAAAAACTAGGTGAATTTTTTGTTGAATGCAAGCACCGAAGAGCTGTTGAAGGACAGCTCTTGTGGGAGCCACAGGAGGGCGCTGAGTTCAGAGCACAACACCGGAGGAGGCAGCTAGGAAGCAACGGCAGGGGCCACAAGACCTTTTTGGGTCACAAGGGCGGCAACAGGGAAGCTTTGCTCAGCCAGCAGGAGAATGAAGCTGAATGCCTCTTTGGAGATGGCAAGATTGGCTTCAACAACCTACGGGGCAGACTGGATGACCTCAATGGTGGCCCAAACAGGGTAGGAAATGTCTGGGCCCAGCCAGGTGAATGGCTCGCTACTCATGTTTCAGGACAGTGCCAGTAAAGGGGCATTGACGGAAGTTGAGGTACGGGAAGAAGAAGAGGAAGAACATGAAGATGAAGAGGTTCAGGCAAAGAAAAGGAAGAGGACTATGACAGCAAAGGCCAGGGTGAACAAGGAGCAGACCAATGCCAGCAAGAAACCAAGAGGGAAAGGGAGGGTGCAGGAGGATGCAGCCTTACTGGCTCCGATACCTGCTGAAGCTCTAGGGAACCGTGGGGGCACACCCAGCACTCCTGCAGCCAGACCGGTGGATGTAGCTGCGGAGGGACCCTCATCCCTTGAGATGGACAAAGGTATGTTCATGGAGTGCATGCAAGCATGGGGGAAAAGTGGGCAAGTGCCAAATGTATGTACTAATGACAGTATCTTGAGAAATGTGGTAAATGGAAATGGGGCGCTATATCAGCAAGGGATGATCCAGGCCTCAGAGGGGCCTGGGAGTGGAATGTTTTCTGCCTTCTCTCCTCTGGGGGGAATTGGTCTGGTACCTCAAAGGGGTGTGATTCCCCCAAGGGGGTTCCTGTCGGTCGGTTTGCCTAGCACGGGTCCGGTTGGAGGGGTCAGTCAGCTGTCTCGAGTAGCCACGCCATCTGGAACACAGAATGGGCAGGGTTGGTGGGGGCAAGGGCGCGAGGCTCTCAATCTCAGTGGGGAGAGCCAGGCACAGACTTTGCCAGTGGTCCCAACCAATTTGGGGCTGGGGTAGTTTGGGGGCAGGTAACCCAGTATGGTAGGCCAATGAAAGGGTTTGCACCAGTGCGAGCGGCAGTCAACTCATTGGTGTGGCACTTTCCATGGGCCACCAAGGAGAGGCTATGGAGAAAGGAATTTGTGGACATCTTTGACTTGTGAAGGTGCCTTTGGGGGAAGGTTTGAAAGACTTATCAGAGAAGGAGAAAGAAAAAAGGGAAAGGGAGAGGTCTAAGGTGGAACACACCATCCACAACTGGCTCAAGGCATTTAGAATGTACATGTCTGTGATGCTAGAAAAGCACCCGCATGATGCATTGTCAATGGTGGCTTATGAGCAGTATATCCATGACCTCTACCTGAAGTAAGGGGATGAAGAGTGGTTGGATTATGATAGGGGTTTCCGGCTAAAAATGCAACAATGGCCTGTTATGTCTTGGGATGAAGTGGATGTCAGGGGGTACATTGATAAGATGATGCCCGCCAGAGAATCCGGGGACAAACAGCAAGGCGAGAAGTCTCAGGTTTGGAGAGGCAGAGGGGGTTATTCGCAGCGAGGTAGGGGGTCCTTTCGTGGGCCCTCCTCCTTGGTCAATCGGTGAGCAACCTACCAGGGGGAGCAAGCAGATTGCTGGAGGTTTGCAGAAGGAGATTGCTCCTATGGTAAAGCATGTCAATTCAGGCACCCAAGGGGTGGGAGCTCGGGGCTCGCAGCTCCCCCTCAGACGAAGCAAAACATAAAAGCAGCAGCAAACCTAAAGAAAAGTCAAAGAGAGATTGAAGTATTAGCAGAGAGAAGCAATTTTGACAAACCTGTGAGAGACATGAGTATGATTAAAATGAATTTGGCCACACCAGTTGACCTCCTTGCCATGACTCCTTTTCTTAATATATATCACACCAAGGTGAATGCAAAAATGTTGTGGCAAGGGTTCAGGTGGGGTTTTAAGATCCCGGGGCAAGAGACCTGGGGTTTAAGGAGGCAACAAACTTACGGTCGGCACTGGATAGGCCAGAGGTGGTGGAACACAAGGTGGAGAAGGAAATCAAGCTAGGTAGAGTGGCGGGTCCTTTCTCTTCCCTTCCCATGGACAACTTGGTGGTGTCACCACTGGAGCTGGTGCCCAAAAAAGAGGAAGGCCAGTACCGCCTGATCCACCACCTCTCCTTTCCAGAAGGACAATCTGTGAATGACAGCATACCGGAAGAGTTGTGTAGGGTTCAGTATGCCTCCTTGGATGACGCTATCCAAATGGTAAAAGCGACAGGGAGGGGGGCCCTAATGGGAAAGTCAGACATTGGGCCTCATTACAATTTTGGAGGTAGCCATGCCGCTATTGGCGGCATGACTGCCGCAACAATCGGGTCTGTGTTTCCAGAATGGGGAATTAAGGAGCCATTACGAGTTTGGAGGGCCCGGTAATTCCTCCCTCCAGGAACCCAGGCCCGGACCTTCCCCATTGCAGCCCCCATAGGGCTCAATGGGAATGGGGGAGGGAGCAACAACGGGCCGATTACGAGCGGCCCGTTGTTTGCTCCCTCTTCCCCTCGCGGGACCTGGTAAGCACGCCTGGTTTGACCACGCGTTACTTACCGGGTCCTACGAGGGGATCTTGTAATGAGGCGGAACGGGTTTAACGGGTCCGCCTCCTTTGGCGAGTCCCGCTAACCCTTTCCACCTCACTTGTAATGGGGCCCATTGAGTCAGCCTTCAGGCTCTTGCCAATACACAGAGAGAGCCATTACTTGCTGGGGTTCAAGGTGGAAAACAAATATTTTTATGAAAAATGTCTGCCGATGGGCTGTGCCATTTCATGCTTGTACTTTGAAGCATTCAGTACCTTCCTGGAATTCACTTTGAAGGAAAAGATGAAGGAAGATGGGATCTTGCATTATCTTGATGATTTTTTATTCATTGATAAAGAAGGGACTGGGGAGTGCAGGGCACTCATGGCTGCATTTCAAGGGTTGATGTTGCACATGGGGTCCAACTTGCAGCTGGAAAGTCAGTAGGTCCAGCCACTACATTGACATTTCTGGGGATCGAAATCAACTCAATCAAGGCCGAATGCAGGCTCCGCAGGACAACGTGCAGAAATTGAAGGAGATCATAAAGGGGCTGAAGGGGAAGAACAAGGCAACCTTGAGGGAGCTGAAGTCAGTGGCGGGTAACCTTAATTTCACTGGGAGTGTAATACCCACGGGGAAAGTGTTTGGCAGAGGTATAGAGCTGAAGACAGTGGGTTTGCAGCATGCTGCCCAACATGTCAGTTTGGGATCGGAAGTAAAGGAGGACCTCCGGATGAGGGAACATTTTTTGGATAAATCAAATGGGGTTTCAATCTGGAGGGAGGACTGGGCCAGCAGCAAGAGGCTCAAACTATTTACTGATTCATCAGGGTCTCACGGTTTCGGGGCTATCGTGGGGGTCAGGTGGTGCGGTAAAGCATGGCCTGCAGAGTGGCACACAAAGGGAATCACGAAGGGCATCACGCTGTTGGAATTATTCCCCATTGTAGTAGCATTTAAGCTGTGGGGGGAACACCTGGAGAACAAAAAAGTGTCATTGTGGTCAGACAATTTGGCGGTGGTTCAAATTCTTAATTTGGGGTCATCAAGTAATCCAAGGGTGTTGAGGTTGCTCAGGGAACTCACTAAATGCTTGCTGGTTTTAAACATCGAGGTCAGGGCTCGGCACATAACCAGCGTCAAAAACACGGCCGCAGATTCTCTGTCTCGTTTATAGTGGGAGAAGTTCCAAGACAACTGCCCAGAAGCAAGGAAGGTGATGGCCCCATTCAAGGAACACTAGTGGGGGATGATTGGGGTGATCTGAGCTCTCTGATAGACACAGCTCTAGCACCAGGCAGAGCAAAGAGGTTCAGAGCTTGTTGGGAATGGTTCACAGCATTTCAAAGGGACGTACTGTCAGAAGGGCAGAGGGAGTTACCAGTGCGGGCCTTTGTGGGCTGGTGCTGGAGGATGTGGAAAACCAGAGCATGGATGACATATCATCTGGCAGCAATAGCTCATTATGCCAAACTGCGGGGTGAAAGGGACCCCACCAAGGAGCATTACATCACATTGGCTATGAGAGGATGGGCCAAGCAAACAGTACTGAAGCCTGATGAGAGGCAGCCCATCGACATAGTAAAACTGCATGGTCTAAAATAAATCTGAATACAGTATGCAGCAGTAAGACGGTGAGAGTGCTATTTACAGCCACCTTCACTGTAGCATTCTTTGGGGCCCTCCGTGTGAGTGAACTAGTCCCCGAGAACAAGGGGGTCAAAGGGTCTGGCTTCTTGCGATTAAGGGATGTGCAGTCACATAGCACCCAAGTGATCATTTATGTACGTAGGTCAAAGACTGACCAGAAGGGGAAAGGGTTGGCATTGACACTACAGGCCATCCATGCGAGTCTAGTATGCCTGGTGGCGGCCTTGGCCAGCTTCTTGCAGCAACGTCTGCCGTCGGATTCAGGGGCGCCATTGCTGTTGCATGGGGACGGGTCCGCCTTGAGCCGCTTTCAGTTCAAGAAAGTGATGGAACTAGCACTGGCAGAAGTGGGGTTAACGGAGGGGCGGTTTGGGACCCATTCTTTCAGGATTGGGGCAGCCACCTCCACAGCGGCTGGGGGGTTAGGGGCGGAAGACATCAAGAAGTTCGGAAGATGGTCTTCAGGGTGTTTCAAAAGGTACATCAGGCCGCAGAAAATGTAAAATAAAATGCCATCTCATCTCCTTCTCATTACCAGCTTCGCAGAGAAGGAAGAGGCGCTCTGTTTGGGTAGTGGGGCATTCGTTTGTTTCAAGGGCCGGGGCTAGCTGGACACCGCAGAAGGAGGAGCTGACGGCCGGCGAGTACCGGATCTGGTGGCATGGGGTGCCAGGGATGAAATGGGCACAGCAGCAGGGGTGGCTACGGAAGTTGCTGGCTAAGCAACAGCGGCCAGATGTGCTGGTCATCCACTTGGGAGGGAATGATTTGACTAACGTAGGGAGGGAGGGTCTTGTTGAGGAACATGATGATCTCATCGCAGGAAATATCAGCACAGCTGCGAGAGACGGAGATCATGTGGTCGGAGATAATTCTCAGGCCCGAATGGAGGGGAGACGAGAACCACTAGGCGGTTGAAAGATCAAGGAAGAAGTTGAATTGCGCCATTTCTAAATTCTGCAAGGGCAGAGGCTTCCAACACATCAGACATGGCCTGATCAACTTAAAAAACCCTGAATATTGTTTAAAAGACAGGGTTTATCTGTCGGCAATGGTAATGGAGCTCTTCTACTGGAATATATGTACAAAGCTATTGGAGCTATAAAACGAAGCAGGAGAGAGGGGAGCCACGGTGGACGGTAACCCACCAAGTGGCGTGGTGGTGTTTGGGCAACCAAGCAAAAAAGACAGACTCCGAATGAGCCAGGAGGAAGCCTGAAGGGTCTTCGCTCTTCTCGGACCAGCGCCTCTTGGGAGCCTAACGGCAGGGGCGTCTGGTGGAAACAACAAGGGCTCTGGTTCCCCTCAAAAGATACAGCGCTCTCCCCGCCCACGGACACCTGCAGGGCTGGGTAGGCTCAGGCACAAAGGGTTGGGAGAGTTGGGCCTACTATGGACTTTATGTAAAGGAATAGGGGGAAGTAGGTGTATTGGACACGGAGCAAGCGCCACACTTACAGACTGAATTTCACTAAATGTGTGAAGTGATTCTTTTGTTGTGAAAATAAAACTGCGGCCAAGTTTGCCATTTTTAAAACAACTGTCTCATTCCAGCTAATTTTCTTAAAGGGAAAATAAAGGGAAACGAATGAATGAGCAAAATTTGGTTTATTGGCTATGGGTACAAATGGACAAATGCAAGGGTTATGAAGCTGTCGAGGAGAAAAACAAAATAAAATGGAGGAGGCGGTCCGGTAACCTTTGCGTGGTCCTCCTCTACCTCTCCTACCCTCCCCCTGGGTGAGGGGAGGGCTTGGGCGTGAAACGGCACCAAAATAACCAAAAGCCGCGAAGGGCAAACAATGGAAAGGGGCCGGGGAAGTCCTTTATAATGAGTGGGCATCCTACAGCAGGAAGCATCCAGCACCTGCAGTAGGACGCCCGCCTCACTGCCGGAGAGAAGAAGGATTTCGTTTTCCACCCACCCACCCCACAAAGGAACATAAGGAGGACAACACCTGGTTGTCGCTGTCGCAGGACGGTCAGACGAGAACATGGCAGTGTTTGGGCAACCATGCACAAAAGGGGGACTCCGATTGAGCAAGGGGGAAGCCGGAAGGGTATTCGCTCTTCTCGGACCAGTGCCTCTTGGGAGCCTAACAGCATGGGCGTCTGGTGGTAATAACAAGGGCTCAACTTCCCCCCAAAAGAAACGGCGCTCTCCCCACCCACAGACACCTGCAGGGGCAGGGTAGGCTCAGGCACAAAGGGTTGGGAAAGTTGGGCCTACTATGAACTTTATGCAAAGGAATAGGGGGAAACAGGTGCATTGGACATGGAGCAAGCGCCACACTTACAGACTGAATTTCACTAAATGTGTGCAGTGATTCTTTTGCTGTGAAAATAAAATGGCCAAGTTTGCCATTATTAAAACAACTGTCTCATTCCAGCTAATTTTCTTAAAGGGAAGATAAAGGGAAATGAATGAGCAAAATTTGACTTATTGGCTATGGGTACAAATGGACAAATGAAAGGGTTATTCTGAAAGCAGTCTGCTCCTTGGGGCTCAGCATCTGGGACCGTCATGTGGTAGACCTGGCTCTGGGGAGGAGGGAACAGTGCTCTGGCAAGACTGTTTTTTCCGAAGTGCCGCTTGGTCTTGTTCAGTACCATTTCCTGCGCTGCATCCAGCACCTCCAGTTTTGAATAATTGAAAATAACTATTTTGCAAAAAACAAGAATCTCGTGTTTGTCCAATTGGGTTTTAATGAACTGGAGACGTTAAAGCCAGAAAGACGTGTGGACCTTCGGGAATCGATTAACCGCAGCCATCTTAATTTCCTCACTGTGTCAGTCACATTCTATTTGAGATTGTTTTCCTCCAGTACCCACACTGTTTGATGACCTGGGCATAGCATTCGGTAGCAATGCTGTCGGGTGGGCAGTAAGGCCACTTGCATTAACGGATTTTGGAGGAATACTGCTGTGCATGTCTGACAAATGCTGTCATCGCCATAATGTTAAGATGTCACTTTCTCATTTTTGGAAAGTCATGTGACAATTAAGGCAGGGCAAGTCAGTGTCGAGTCGACACACCCACATTTTGGTTTGTTTAGCGTTCTGCTAAGCTTTCAAAATGTTCAAAAAGGCCACTAAATTCAACTGGAAAAGATCGAGCCCACCCAGGGAGGGTGGTCTGGGAGTGGGGGTAAGTAGAGCCCAATCCCAGGCTAGGTAAGAGGAGGGATTGCGAGTGAAGAGAGCTCAGACTGCGCTAGGACTGAAGGGACTGGGGAATAAAACACACCACATTAATGCAGGGAAAGACCAAGGTCCTCACAGAGTTTGCCTGGATGATTATGCCAGTGCAGTTTTTTAGAAGCATTCCAACTAGGGTTGATGAAGTGAAACGTGGACAACTGGAAAATGCCACCCTGTTGCAAATGCTTAAATCCACAAGGGGGGTCTAATCATATGGACAGCCAATCAATGGCCTCCTTCTATTTCAGTGCTTATTCTGCTGCAAAGGCCTTGGGTGACATTTGCAAAACCTTCACGCTCGAAACGTCCACAGCATTGATCGTTGGGGGTACCCCTGACTCAGAATCCCATAGGCATTCAGCTTCATCTGGGGACACTGATCGCACAAAGGGCAGTTAGTCTCCTCTCTCTCTCGTTCTCTCTCTCCCTCCCTACCACTCTCTTTATCTCTGTCTCTCTCTATATCATTGCTCGCTTTACTTCTCTCACTGTCACACTCTCTCACTAAATCTCTCTCTCTCCCTTTCTTGTTCTCTCCATGTTCACTCTCTTTCAATCACTGGCTCTGTCTCATTTCATGCCTCTTTCTCTTCCTCTCTCTCTCTCTCTCTCTCTCTCTCTCTCTCTCTCTCTACCACTCTCGTTATGTATACCTCTCTCTATCTCCTTGACTCTCTTTCCTTCTCTCAATGACTCACTCTCTCACTAAATCTCTCTCATTCTTGCTCTCTCTCTTCGAACTCTCAATCACTGGTTCCATATGTCTCAATCCATGCTCTCTCTCTCTCTCTCTCTCTCTCTCTCTCTCTCTCTCTCTCTCTCTCTCTCTCTCTCTTCTCTTCTCTTCTCTTCTCTTCTCTTCTCTTCTCTTCTCTTCTCTTCTCTCTCTCACGCCCAACCACCTCTTTATCTCTCTCTCTCTCTCTCTCTCTCTCTCTCTCTCTACCACTTACTAACCTTGACTCTAGCATTCCCTCTGTCCTCATCCTACTCAATCTCTCCTCTGCCTTTGACACGGTCAACCATACCATCCTGCTTAACCGTCTCTGTGATAACCTGGGCATCACTGATCGGGCTCTGGCCTGGCTGACCTTTTTCCTCTCTGATCGACCCTCCAAGGTCCAACCTGGGTCCTTCCTATCATCTATCTTCCTCCACACCTGTGGTGTTCCCCGGGGGTCTAACCTCTCGCCGTGGCTTTTCAACCAATACCTAGCAACTCCCGCCCACTGGATTGCCTTTTTCTGCTCAAACTTCCAGTGCTACGCGGATGACACTCAACTCATTTTCAAACTGCCCATTGCCACCTCCTCCACCTCTCTCATCACTGATTGCCTAACTTCCACTCAAGATTGGAGTGCCGCCAACGATCTTTGTGTGAATGCCAGCAAGACTGAGATCCTCCTCATTGGCACACCATCACCTTCCTTTCCCCTCTCTATCTGGCCGGCCTCCCTTGGCCTTCCTCCTATCCCCATCTGCGAGCCCAAGAACCTTGGATTCCACACTCTCCTTCTCTGCCCACATCGCTGATGTATCAAAAAAGTCAAACTTCCCACTGCACCTCCGCAGAGGTACTATTCCTTTCCCCTCATTCCACCAGAAGCTCACTGTCTCCCAAGCTCTGGTTCTCTCTAGGTTGGACTATTGCAACAGCCTCTTTCTTAATCTACCTATCTTTACTCTCCGCCCTTTGCAACCTATCCAGAACAGGACTGCGAGACTTGTCCTTGGCCTCAAGCCCTGGGATTGTATCTCTCCAGCTCTGAAATCTCTCCATTGGCTCCCATTGGATGCAAGGATTACATTCAAAACCCTCTGCATTGTCCACAAGGCTTTCTGGGGCCTGGGTCCAACATACATTCAGCTATCCCTCCGCAGATACCTCCCATCTTGAGCACTCCTCCCCTCTACCTCTAACTCCCTCAGGGTCAGTCGTTTCTCAAAGAAATGAACTGGGGGTAGATCTCTGTCTTCGGCTGGGGCCTCCCTCTGGAACAGCCTCCATGCCACTCTAAAACTTGAGGAGAACCATCTCCTGTTCCGGTAGCACCTCAAGACCTTCCTCTTTGCTTCTGCCTTCACCCCCCAAACTCCCCTGCTGATTCTACTCTCCCTCGGCAACATGCACCTGGCCATCCTCTTTCCTCCGGGCCCAGGTACCTGCTCCTCTTGCCACACGCACTGCCTCCGGGCCACCCCTTGCACTGGGGTCTGTATCTGTACCCATACAGCACCCCCTTTTTTTTCCTGCACTTATCAGACCTACGCAGCCTGCTGCCTTAAACCCAGCACTTGCAACTTGCTGGCTGCCCTACCTCTGTTTGTTGCCTTTTTTATTTATTTATTTATTCATTATTATTTATGTTTTTTTTTCCTCCTCGCTCCACACTCTCGTTTTGTTCCCCCTTCAATGCACTTCTCCCCCCCATCTACCATGCACTTGCACGTTCTCAATGTCACTTGGCCTAGTAAGATCGTTGTTTTTGTTTCTTCCCTGTTCCCCTTCCCTTGCCTTGTCACGCTCTGAAACACGTGTGTATGAGCATAATAGAAATAAAATATCAATCAATCAATCAATCACTCTCTTTATCTCTATGTCTATCTCCTTGTCTCGCTTTCCTTCTCCCACTGTCTCACTCCCTCATTAAATCTCTCTCTCTCTCCTTCTTGCTCTCTCCATTTGCACTCTCTTTCCATCACTGGCTCCATCCGTCTCAATCCATGCCTCTCTCTCTCTCTCTCTCTCTCTCTCTCTGCCTCTATCTCTCTCTCTCTCTCTCTCTCTCTCTCTCTCTCTCTCTCTCTCTCTCTCTCTTTCTACCACTTTCTTTATCTATATCTCTCTCTATACCCTTGTCTCTCTTTCCTTCTCTCACTGACTAACTCTCTCACAAAAATCTTCTCTCTCTCATTCTTGCTGTCTCTCTTTGAACTCTCTTTCAATCACTGTTCTAACTCTCTCAATCCACACCCTCTCTGTCTCTCTCTCTCTCTCTCTCTCTCTCGCTCACTCTCTTTATCTCTAGCTCTCTCTATTTGCGTGTCTCTCTTTCCTTCTCTCAACGTATCACTCTCTCACTAAGTCTCTCTCTTTCTTGCTCTCGCTCTTCGAGCTCTCTTTCAATCACCGGCTCCATCTGTCTCAATCCATGTCTCTCACTCTGTCTCTCTCTCTCTACCATGATCTTTCTCTCTGTTTCTCTCTATCTCATTGTCTCATTTTCCTTCTCTCACTGTCTGACTCTCTCACTAAATCTCTCTCTCGCTTTGCTCTCTCTTTCTTGCTCTCTCTCTTTGAACTCTCCTTCAATCACTGGCTCTATCAGTCTCAATCCATATCCCTCTCACTCTGTATCTCTCTCTGTATCTCTCTGTCTCTGTCTCCATCTCTGTCTCTGTCTCTGTCTCTCTCTCTCTCTCTCTCTCTCTCTCTCTCTTTACCACTCTTGTTATCTCTATCTCCACCTCCTTGTCTCTTTCCTTCTCTCACTGTCTCACTCTCTCACTAAATCTCTCTCTCTCTCTCACTCTCTCTCTCACTCTCTCTCTCTCTCTTCCCTTGATCCTTGAGCGCTCTTTCAGTCACTGGCTCTATCTTTCTGAATCCTCTCCCTCACCCTCTCTTTTGCGAGAGTTGTACTGTCAGGTGTACGGTAACCACAGCTCCCCAGCCTTTGCTGACAGCTGTACAGAAAGAACGCATAGATATCTTGAAGTGCTGCCGGGTTTTTATTGTAAAATGTAGAATATGAGCAGCAGCGACAATGGTATGGCGCAAGCTGGTGACCAGCCTGGCATTTGCAGACATACATTGTCATTGCTGTGTCCCGCTGGAATCACAACATTACACTGTTTGTTTGTTTGTTTGTTTATTTATTTATAGCACGCGCCAGACCCGAGGGTATCTGGGCGCGTGTTCAAGAATACTTTAAGCTTACATGTTACAGTTACACATTTCAGGAAGGTTACAGGGTGCATGAACAGTAAATGATGAAAATATACATGGTTACATACACAGGTGATTGTACACAGGGGTGTGTACACAGTATACATTGAATGTCAAGGAACAAGGTGGGTTAAGCGGGGGTGATGAATGAGGTATGGGTTCAGCTGCAGATTAACAGGTGGGTCAGACGTGAGTAGTCCTAGTCTAGTCAGTTATAGGTCATTTTCTTTGAGCCATTTAATGCAATTAAGACTGAAGTATGGATAAGATTGGTCAGACCTTAAGGATGATGGGAGGGTGTTCCATAGCTGGGCCGCTTTGACAGGGAAGCTGGTGCCTCCGGCTGTGCTCAACTTGAATGGGGGCACAGCTAGTTGGTTGGTGTATGCTTCTCTGGTAGGTCTGTTAGAAGTTCTTCTTTTGAATCATTCTGTTAGGTATTTGGGGGGCTAGGTCATTAATACTTTTGAAGATCAATGATGCTGTTTTGAGTTTAATTGTGTCAGCTGTGGATAGTCAGTTAGATTGTTTTCTGACGTCTGAGATATGCTCTCTTCTTGGGATTCCTAGGGCGGCTCGAAGGGCGTTGTTCTGCAGGGTTTGGATTTTTTGCAGTGTGTGTTTATTGGACCCTATGTAGAGTGCATTGCAATAGTCCAATTTGGATAATACCAGGGCTCTTGATAGGGTGAGGCAGCTGGCGGTGGATAGATATGGTTTAGCTGCTCTAATCAGCTTACAGTTGTAACCGGTGCTAGAGGCCATCGCATTCATCTGCTTTGTTAGAGAGAGGCAAGAGTCGAGGTAAAAACTTAGTGTTTTTACTTCTTTCACTACTTTAATGGTGTTGCCATCTATGACAAATGATGAGTAGTCATTGTTCAGTCTTTTGATATTTTGTGTGTTCCCCAGTATGATAAGTTCCGTTTTGTCATCATTCAGGCATAGACCATGACGGGCCATCCATGCCTGGATGATGACGTATATTCTGTTCACCAAGGCCAAATCCTGTTCATAATCCCCCGAAAGTGGGATGAGAATCTGAGTGTCATCTGCATAGTTTGTGTAGGTGACACCCAGAAGGTCCAGATCATCGAACAGGGGCTTCGTGAAGATGTTATACATAGTTGGAGAGACACAGGATCCCTGGGGGACGCCACATGTGATAGGTACTGGGTCAGCCGCTGCGGAGGTGGAGAAAACCTTCATGGTTCTGCCGCTTAGGAACGACCTGATCCATGCAATGGCATGTGTGGAGAAGTGGGCCGCGGTTTCCAAGTGGGTACAGAGCACATCATGATCCACCAAGTCAAATGCCGCTGAGAGGTCCAGCAGGAGGAGTAGGGCAGTTTTTCCAAGATCTCTCAGCTCATCGACTTGGGTTTTGAAATCGATAAGCGCAGTTTTGGTACCATGTTGAGGCTTGAAAGCCTGACTGTCTGGTACCTAATAGTTGGTGCATCTCAAAATATGTTTGGATCTGTAGGTAGGCCACTCTGTCTAGGATTTTTAGCAGAAATGGTACCGTAGTGATTGGCCTGTAGCTAGTCGGGATGGTGAGGTCTAGGGTTTGCTTTTTAAGGAGGGGGAGGACCCATGATTGTTTAAGATTGTCTGGTATAGTGCCTGATGCAAAGGAAACATTAATAAATTAGGAGATAAATGGGGATAGGTCTCTGGCCGCGTCTTTTATCAGTTGGGCTGGGCATATGTCGCTTCGACAGTTGGTTGGTTTGAGCGAGAGTATTATTTTTTCAATCTCTAGGATGGTTACTTTGGTGAAGTTGAATTTGTGTTCTGGCTTGGTAGAGGTAGGTGGTTTACCACTTTGATTGATTGAAGTGGGTATATTTTGTTTCTTTTTCTCAATTTTGGTTTTGAGTGTGGCAATTTTGTTGTTTAGAGTTTTTTGGATGTTAGAACACCATGTTTTATTTTTGTCGCAGTTGTCTGGAGCAGGGATTGGGTTTTCCAGTTCCTTTAGTATAAGAAATAGCTCTTTGGTTCCAGATTTAGCCTGTAGTATTCTGTCGTTAAAGTTTTCTTTTTTGGCCCTCCTTATTTCATTTTTGTAGATCTTAGAGGCACTAATGAGAGCTACTTTGTCAGTCTCTGATGGAGTTAGTCGCCAGGCGGATTCGCATTTGCGCTTTCAATTCTTAGGGATTTGAGGTGAGGGGTGAACCAAGTGTTTAAGTGTGCTCTGGGCTTGCTTTTTCTCATTTTCAACTGGGCGATAGTGTCCAAGGCTGTGGCCATGATTAAGTTGAATTTGCTCATAGGGCTGTTGGGTTTAGTGATTCAGATAAGGAATTTAGAGTTGGGAGGATAAGTGGTAGCAGTTTGTCTGCAGTTATGTTTTTTTTTATTTCTGGTTGGTAGGGGGGGCAATACAATTTCCTTGGGTTGGGTGTTTTTTTCATTTATGAGGAAGGTTATTAGTGCATGATCTGTCCAGATTTGTGGGCAGACATTGGTAATTGTTACATTACAGTTATGGTTGGCTACCCAGTCGAGTATTTGACCTTTTTCGTGGGTAGGTTGTGAGATTCTTTGGGTAAATCCCAGTTCTGTGATGACATTGGCGATGTTAGTCGCTTGCAAGTCTTTGTGGTCGTTGAAACCTAAGTTCATGTCTCCCAGGAGGATGGCTTGCAATGAGTTTTTTAGATTGTTTGAGAGGATCATAGAGATGTCCTCCTCAAAGGTTCCAATGGGACCTGGAGGCCTATAGATGAGGTGTATAAGGTGATTTTGAGAGTTTGGCGGTTAAGGATTCACAAGATTTGGTGATTGAGGGCGTTTCTATTGTTATGGCGAGGTTGTTTTTAGTGATGATGGCTAGGCCGCCTCCTCGAGAGTTGGTTCTGTCCTCTCTGAGAATGTTGTAGTTAGGGGGCAGGGCAAGCATCAAAGCGGGTCCTGCTGCTTGGTGAAGCCAAGTTTCCGTTATGGCTAGAAGGTCATAATCGCCTATTTGGATGAGATCGGCAATTTCGGTGGCATGTGCTATTAATGATCTAGCATTAATGAGGGCACCCTTCAGCAGTATGTTTGGTTTGGGTGTCGCAGGGGTGACATGGCTTTTCTTTTTGGTGGGTCTGTTGCTTGTTTTGCGGTGGTTGTTAATGGGACTGTTAGCATGGGAATCTCTTTTGGTGGGGGAGGTGTCTAGTTTGAGGGCATTGTGTTGGTGGTCTCTTGTATTGCTAGGTTTGGTGGCTACTCTGGCTGAGGGTTCATAGATTTTGGGTAGTCTTGATCGTAACTTTGCATTTCTACTTAGGTATTGCATGGGATATTTGTTATGGGGTGGTGGGTGATAGGTATCTTTATCTTTATAGTTTGTGGGTTAGTGTCTGGGGTGCTGGTCGGTCGGGGCTCGTCATCAGAGTTTGATGTTGCAGTAGGCATAGACTGCAGTGGGTGGTTTGCTGTTGTCATTGTGGAGCAAAGGGTGATCAGGAGGATGAAGATGGGGATTGTTCTATAGAGCATACAATGGCTGTCAACACAGTGGCTAAGTATGGGCAGTGGTAACACAATGGCTAGGTATAGGCAGCACACTGGCTAGGTGTGTGCAACACAGTGGCTAGATGTGGGCATCACATTGGCTACACAATGGCTGGGTAATGGCAATACAACGGCTGCACAATGGCTAGGGCAACACAATGGCTACACAATGGCTGGATTTGGGCATCACAATGGCTGCGCAGTGGCTAGGTCACCACAATGGCTACACAATGGCTAGGGCAGCACAGTGGCTAGGTGTGGGCAGCACGATGGCTAGATGTAGCCATCACAGTGGCTACAAAATGGCTGGGTAATGGCAACACAATGGCTAGAGCAACACAATGGCTACACAATGGCTAGGGCAACACAGTGGCTATGCAGTGGCTAGGGCTAGGGCAGCACAATGGCTACGCAGTGGCTAGGGCAACACAGTGGCAACACAATGGCTACACAATGGCTGGATTTGGCATCAAAATGGCTGCACAGTGGCTAGGGCTCCACAATGGCTACACAATGGCTACACAATGGCTAGGGCAACACAGTGGCAACAAAATGGCTACACAATGGCTGGATTTGGCACCACAACGGCTGCACAGTGGCTAGGGCACCACAATGGCTACACAATGGCTAGGGCAGCACAGTGGCTGGGTGTGGGCAGTACGATGGCTAGATGTAGGCATCACAGTGGCTACACAATGGCTGGGTAATGGCAACACAATGGCTACACAATAGCTAGGGCAACACAATAGCTACACAATGGCTAGGGCAACACAGTGGCTACGCAGTGGCTAGGGCAACACAATGGCTACGCAGTGGCTAGGGCTACACTGTGGCTAGGCAATGGCTGGATTTGGCATCACAATGGCTACGCAGTGGCTAGGGCTACACAGTGGCTAGGTAATGGCAGCGCAGGACTACACAAGTTGAATTGTTTGTATAACAATCGGATAGTACGTAGTGTAGTACTGAGTGCAACAGTCAGAGGGGGCCACCTGGAGGTTTGAATGGAGGTAGAAATGACATGGTACGCAGTTAGCACAGACAGAGTGTATAGACACAACACTGTAAGGCTGGATACTGTAATAGGAGAGCAGGTAGTAGTCAGTAACAATAGCTTGAGTTACAAGTTGCTACGGTACTTACATTGGCATGTCCATAGGACAGGGTTCGGATAATGTCTTCCGTCGGCCAGCGGCGAACAGGGGCAAACAGGGGTGTTGGCCTTAATATGGTCTTTAGATGGACGGCTCTTCCGCCTTGCGGCAGATGTTGGCCAGTAAAGTAGGGATTTGCAGCGGCGCATTGCCTAGCAACGCCGAGGACGCCGAGCCTCGTTTTCAGGCTGCATCACGCCCGACATTTTGAATTTGCTGATGTCGGCGCGTGCGGACCTGCTTTCCAGTGCTGGGCACTATGGATGTGCTATTGGGCACACGCACGGATCCTGATGGGCCAGGTGGGTCGGGGGCACACAGGCCCACGGCGGTCTGCTGCTCCTCGTGGGTGGGGGGCACACAGGCCCACGGCGGTCTGCTGCTCCTGGTGGGTGAGGTGGAGGGGAGCTCCAGCCCTCCTACTCCAAGGAGAGGAACGAACTGAGTGCATGGTCAGTATGGGGGCAGGGAAGGGGGATGAAAATAAGTTCAGTGGGAGCGGCTCAGGATCTAACAGGCGTTGTAAGCAACCAGTGGACGAGAGTGCCTGTTGCCTATTTTCTCTTAATTCTTTTTGTGTGTGCCTACTGAAATAAATTAATTCTTATCCGCACAACTAATAAACCAGTGGCCAGCAGGAAATATGAAACATTGCCTTTGTGCTCACAGAAGAAATGGGTCATTGGTTTTAATGTGAGTAGGACCCTTTCAAAGAAGGAAGGACATGTTGAGAAACAACATTGTATCTATGCTCACCAAAACATGGAATAACCCAGACGTGTATAATACCTGTGAATTTCTGTTAGTCAAGATAACAATGGCCTTAACAGGACAATCAATCTGGCTTCATGCCTATAAAGGGGTCCATGTCATCCATCTTCTTTGTGAGCATCTAAATCCTACAGTCTCTTGATACAAACTGTTCTGTCCTTCCCCCCTTGCTGAATTCTGCCGCCTCCTTTGACACTATTAACTATTTCACTTTGCTTGGCCACCTGTGAAAGACGTTTGGCATTAAAGGGAGTGTGCTTCAATGCATTTCAGTCTTTCATAAAACTTTATTTCAGTGGGAACATCCCCATTAAAGTAAACAAAACAAATAAGAAGAGTTAAAAATACATACAAATATTCACTTTCAGCCGTGATTCTAGACCTCATTAAATGCCCATACAATTACAATATCTACGTCTTAACATATCTATCATAACAAAAACTCGAAGCCAATCTGGAGGGCATTACTACAAATCTAACTATATGAATACACACATGGGCATTAATCATTCTTGTAAAATAAGTTAGAGCAGGTCTTCATTGTCGGAGGACACTCTCTGTAGCATATACAGTCTCCAGGTCTTTCTACATAGGTGGCAAAATGGCATGAAATGCAGAAGGGATTCCAAGCCAAACTATCCACACAGGCGGGTGCTATGCACGTCCCTATGTGGATCCCAACTACACATAACATATAAGAGTGTCATTGTTCATAGGCTGAATTGAGACAGAATCATCAAGTGAGATATTAGTGTCACCAGCGGCAAGTAACCCACTGCCCTCTAAGAAGGCTCTATCAATAAACAGTTGTGTGTCTTGATTTTGCCAAATGCAGCATTTCCTCGCCAACTCCCTATGTGGGTCATGGGTGTGGACTGAGATACTACTTTACCCTTTTCTGGAATTTCCTACTGAGCGTGAAACCCAGTAGAACATCATCTTGGCCTAAATAACCACTTATCAGGGAATTTACAATGGGAGTGTACTCCTTACATAAGATGAAAGGATATCTCTTACAATCGTGTGTGGCAGAAATATTTTGGAATGTTTCCAGAGAATCCCAGACTGAGCTGCTAACAAATCAGATACATATCGTACCTTCAAGCTGCCTGACTATTGAATGACAATGGTGCCTGAGGTAACCCAATGCACTTGTCAAATTGACCCGTATGTAGCCCCAAAATCCTTCACCACATCTTCCTAGTGCCAGTGCTTTTGCAGTACACACCTGCAACAGTTCCTTTGAGGAATAGGCAAACCTAATCACCAGTCTTAGAATCTCTCCATCTACTTGTGACATTGAACTTATGGTTCTTTAGTATCATGCATGCAATGGATGGGGTTTGCAGAATAACTCTGACCCCAAATAATCAAACCAAATCAGGAAGATGGAAAAGGTTGCTGTTTTATTAACAATTATCTACAACAGGGAGGTTAAAACGGACATCAACAGACATTCGCTCAGTTCTTGACAAATTTCACATAAAAACATCCTTATATGCAAAATATACATCATACTATGTGGCAAATAAGAAAAACCTAGGAGGGATTATGATACGTTCAAGGGGAACATCTAAGTATATTTTCTATAAGGGTTGGGATTATGATTGGCTACTTAGGCAGACCTCTAAAACATGTCTTCAACAGTGTTAAGTACACAGTATATTATTGGCTCTCAAACTATAAGACCGTTCATTATACACCCTTCTAAAATTGGTTGGCATGTTTGTACCATGTCTGGAACATTCGGTTCACTCAGCAGCACATAAGATCATACCCAGGTGCCAGGAGGTGGACTTGACTTTACCTCTCCACCCAATTAGCCCAACATCTCTCATTACCCATACCTTCTGTGATGCAGGTTGTCTTTGAACTTGGCCTTGCAAAGTATCCTTGTCTTTGGGAATATATGGGAGTACAGGCTTTCACTATTGTTGCTCAACTAAACGTCTTCATTGAATAAAATCTGCCACTCTTGGTGTTCTTTCTTCGCCCCTCGATGAGGAATGATTCATCCTTCTAACATGTATTGCTTTTAAGAATAGATAACCAACCTTGGTTACGTCTGTTTTGATGCAAGGCCAGACAGCCCTGCCAGTCTCTTCCAGGATTTTAGCTTATTCGTGCTGCAACACAATTCTCAGCCTTTCTTCTTCATGGGTTTCAGCTTACTAAAATTCATGACACCAATGTCCAGCTTCTGTAAATTGGCAGATTCGCCTGAACTCAATTCACTACATATATCCAGCTTCTATGATCATTTAGTCTACTTGTGTTTCAGCGTCTGTACAATCATTGCTTCAGGATCCTTCCCCTCCCCTCTGAAACATTCCCTTGTGCATCCTCTTCTCAAGAAATCCACAGCTGATCCTTCCTGTCTGGATAATTATCGCCCAATCTCCATTACTCCCTTTCTAGGTAAACTCCTGGAAAAGCTTGCCATCTCTCAGTTTAACCTTCATTCTGATTCTGTTGGCTGTCTCCATGACCACCAAAATGGTTTCAGAGCAGCCAGAAGCACCGAAACTGCTCTCCTGAACATCTGTGAAGATCTGCTCTCCAACCTTGACTCTAACATGTCCTCTGTCCTCATCCTACTCAAACTCTCTTCAACCTTTGACACAGTCAACCATACCATCCTGCTCATCCGTCTCTGTGAGAACCTGGGTATCACTGACCAGGCTCTGGCCTGGCTGACCTCTTTCCTCTCTGATGGACCATCCCAGGGCCAACTGGTGTCCTTCCAATCCTCTATCTTCCTCTCTACCTGTGGTGTTCCCCCGGGTTCTAACCTCTCGCCCTGGCTTTTCAAACAATACCGGGCAACTCCCACCCACTGGATTGCCATTCTATGCTCGAATTTCCAGTGCTAAGTTGACGACACAACTCATTTTTAGGTTGCCCTCGACCACCTCCTCTCCTTCCCTCATCACTGATTGCCTAAAATGCCATTCAAGATTGGTGTGCCACCAATGATCTTTTTCTGAATGCCAGCAAGCCAGACATCCTCCTCATCAGCAACCCTTCTATGGAGGGCCTTGCTTGGCCCTCCTCCTATCCCCACCGGTTAGGCTTAGAACCTCAGGGTCATCTTTGACTCCACACTTTCCTTCTCTGCCCACATCTCTGAGGTCGCTAAAAAGTCAAACTTCCTGCTGCACCTCCTCAGAGGCATTCTTCCTTTCCTCTCCTTCCCCCTGAAGCTCCCTGTCTTCCAAGCTCTGGTTCTCTCTAGGTTGGACTATTGTAACAGCCTCTTTCTAAATCTACCTGCCTCTACTCTACACCCTCTTGAACTTATCCAGAACAGGACTGCAAGGCTTGTCCTTGGCCTCAAGTCCTGGGATTGTATCTCTCCAGCTCTGAAACTTCTCCATTGGCTCCCATTGGATGCAAGGATTACATTTTAAACCCTCTGCATTGTCCACAAGGCTTTCTGGGGCCTGGGTCCAAAATACCTTAGCTTTCCCTCCGCAAATACCTCCCCTCTCAAGCTCTTCGCTCCTCTACCTCTAACTCCCTCAGGGTCAGTCATTTCTCAAATAAACAAGCCGGTGGTAGATCTCTGTCTTCAGCTTGGGCCTCCCTCTGGAACAACCTCCCTGCCACTATAAAACTTGGGGAGAACCATCTCTGGTTCCGGAAGCACCTCACAACCTTCCTCTTTGCATCTGCCTTTGCTCCCCATCTCCCTTGCTGATCTGCTCTCTCTTGGCACTGTGCACCTGGCCACCCTCTGTCCCCTTGGCCCAGGTACCTGCTCACCCTGCCACCCTTCTGCATTGCCTCCTGGCCACCACTTGCACTGCGGACTGTATCTGTACCCATACACTCCCCCACACCTCCACTTTCTTCTTTTTATGCACTTACCAGACTTACCAAGTTCTGCTGCCGTAAACACAGCATTTGCCACTTGCTGGCTGCACTACCCCTGTTTATTGCTTCATTATCTATTTTATTTGTATTTATTATCATTTATCTGTTTATCCTCTGCTCCGCATCTTCCACTCTCCCCCTTCCATGCACTTTTCCCTTTTCCCTTTCCCATTCACTTGTATGTTCTCAATGTCACTGGGCCTATTAAGATCATTGTTTTGTTCTCCCCTGTTCCCCTCCCTTGCCTTGTCGCAATCTGAAAAAAGTGTGTACGAGCGCGATACAAATAAAATATCATATCATATCGATGAATGGTCACATTTCGATAGCACTTTGCATTCGTGCAATCTTTTTTTCTGCATATTAAAGTTTACTCTCTTCTGAACTTCGTCATCAGTTTCTGCAAGATCCATGCATTCTCTTCAGCCAGTATCCTCAGTGCATCACGCTCGTCTCTTGTGACGTCACTAACTACTTTTCACTCCTTTTCATATTCATTCAGGGAGTTCCTGCCTGAGATTCTCATCTCTTCGGGGATACATTCGATAGTGTATTCTCAGAGGATACTTTTTCTCAAACACTTGCTGCAGAATTGGCACAGCTGCTGGTGTCAAACATGGCGCAGTCACCGACTTCTGACATATAGGAGGAAGGGGAAAGGGATTTTATGCAGAGGCATGCAGGTGCTCCTCTACAACATGCTAGCAGTTGGCTTCTGCATATGTGCTTGTGATGTGAGGGGACTCTCAAATTGTATCCCCCTAATAATCATGCTGACCACACTTGACCAATCGTGCCCCTCTAAGCTTAATGTCCTGACAAGAATTTATTTGCCACAAAACTGTCTTACTTTCGATTTTAAAATGTTTGCTCAGAGACCCCGTTTGCTCGTGTATTCCATAAAGCCAGTCACCAGATGTTGCAAAGCCACTTGTACCCTAGCCAGAAAAATAGTGTTGTCTGCTTGATCAACAGTAAACGTAGACCCACTATTCTGGAAACATCAAATGTCACCATTTCCAAACAGGCAAAACCGGATTTCACATACAGATTGAAAATAAAAAGCACCAGGCCAATACCCTGGAGCACGCTCTTACCAGCCTTCAAAATCTCTGAAAGCTGCTCATCTCTAATGGGCAGATCCAATGTTTAGGGGCAAGAAGGGCAAGAAGGGCAAAGAAACGGAATCTAGAGGATGCACAGGGAGTTTTAGGAACAGAGAGAAGAAACTGATTCTGGGAAAGGAGGGCACAGAGAGGGAAATACAATGAGATTTGTGAAGAGAGGTAAAGAGGAGCAAGACCATCGATATACTTGATGACAATAGAGAGGAATGATAAAGAAGGCAAAATTTAAAGGGGAGAAGAGATTTGATTAATCAACTTCTGAGGCACCAGTGGTGCAGGGATGAATATTGGTTTCTAAACCATCAATCAGCCCACACCTCTAGTAGATCAGAGGGATCCGAACAGATTGGAAACACAAGTAAATTATAAACCTCCTTGTCCAATTTTGGTAACATGGATGGAACGACAGGCTTATCTCTGCAAAGTCCTGGAACGTTGGTTATTTGCAACACAGCAAAAATACAATTATTACCCAATGATAAAAGGGACTGTCCAGCATGGTAACTAATAGACATTGCTCCATTTTGCTGTGTTGATAAAGGAACGTCTTGTCATTTTAAGTCAGCAGCACATTATCTTCTGTCTTCCTTCATATGGCTGTTGATTGTGTTTTGAATACAAGCTATGGCTATGAATTGGGTACTGTGCTCTTTTTTAGAAGTTATGGAGCTCCTTTATAAGACAGCAGAGAAGACACTTCACTTTGTGCTGGTGTCTTTGCTTGTGATAGATGGGGTCAAAGCAGAGGCTGATTCCATGCACAATCATCATGATCTGCTCTTTCAGAACTGATTGTGGTGTTAGCATTGCTGACAGCCTGTGTAATATATTCAGACATCATTAGAGGCTGGATGAGCTGTTTCAGACGACCCTGATGCCTAGGAGTCAAAGGCACGGATGACCCTGCTTCCCCTTTGTGTTGTATCATATTCTAAGTGATAGTGTTGTGCTATTCCAGTAGACAGTGAAGTATATATGGGGTCCAATTGCATTGGTTGGGAACATCCACTGTGAGGCTGAGCTCAAAAGGCTCACATCTGGCTTACAATCTTCTCAGCATCCTCTGAGCTTTGGCAGATGGCTGAAAGGGGCCAAACATTTTCCTCACACTGGCATTACTTTGGCAACCACTTAGTAAGTCAATATCTATGAGATTCTAGCAACAAATAAAACAGGGCACACATTAGTAACTGCCATCTAATGCACAATGTTGCTGCCATTGTTGCTCACAACAAACACAACAGACTCTCATTGATTTTGGTCTTAGTCATCAGAACTTCTTTGGATTTGACTACTGCCAGGATGCTTGCTACTGTGTGTTCATTCCCCATGGCAAACATTCAAGGAGCTGCTTGGTGGCAATTATTATTTTTTTCAGTGAACCTGTAGGCCCTTTAAGCAAGGTAACAATGTATTAGATGGGTGGTGTTGTGTATTGTTAATATATATTATTGTAGTTAGAGCCTGGGTAGAATAGTAGTCTAGGTAGAATATGGAGTGTTATGAAAGGGGGTTCTGGAAAGTGGGGAGCGGGCTAAGGTCAGTTGTTATATAAATAAAGAGATGTGAAGACGTATCACAAGGCATGAGCATTTATTGGAAAACTTAAAGAAACAAAGACATAACAGTGGTGACGAAGAAAGAACCGAATCCGAGCGCAGAAGTTACCCAGAGAACGACGAGGGTTAAATCAGATGTGGACGAAGATATCAGGAAACAATGACAAACAGAAAGGCACAACAGTACAAATTGGAGCGGACTGCATACCAAAGAAATCGAAAGGGGCTTAAGGTAACCGGATTGACATTGATAAAAGAAATGAATCTGATTTCAAAGTAATAAGGACATGAGCAGGCAATGTTTTTGGAGAGAAGCATTTTTCAAATGGCAGAGTAACGTACCTGCAGTGGGCGGCCTGAGCGCGACCGGGGCAAGCGCAAAGGAAAGAAACTATGCGCATCAGTATACGTGCTGGAATAAGGAAGTGACTCTGGCGCAGGAGAATATAGAAAAAGTGCCCCGCGGACGTGAAAATACGTGACGCCATTTTAGGGAATATTGTGAAAATACGCGCTGAATGAACACAGAGATATTCAAAAATTGTAAACAAACGTTTTCAAAGCATGAGGGGAAGTATAAAAAGTGACTGAACAAGTGAATCGGAAGGAAGCACAGTAAAAATAAAACAAATTGGAAGTTACACACATTAATATATATGTGAGAAATCGGAAAACAAAACATAGAGGAAATTAACATAATGCCAACTGAAATTAGAAAGTGAAAGGGAAAGAACAATTTGAAAGAGTGAAAGGCTACAGATTACAAAGCAGGATTGCAAGCACAATATATGACAATAAAGTGCAAACAATAATAAAATAAAGGAGCAATAAAATAAAATATTTCTGAGTCTTTGTAAAATACCTAAGGTGAGGTGGGCTTACAAAAATGTCGAGTGAAAATACACATTGAGCTGGTGATGTGAATGAACAACAAATCACACCTTAGATGTCTGCAAACAAGCTCATGTCGACAAATCCACTAAATTACTTGAGACGGCCAAATCCCTTTACTCTAGAACCACAGGAAACACAAGGCCAAAGATGGCAAGAATGGATTGATGAATTTGAGGAATTCCTAAGGGCTGTAGGGGATCAAAATGCCCCGAACAAAATGGACATTTTTGCGAACCTGGTGGGAAGAGAAATAAAAAGCATAATCAAAACGATTCCACCTCAAGATAGAATTACATATCCGCTATTGGTGGCAGCAATCAATGCACAGATAATAATTCCACTCAACAGGGATTATGAAAGATATGTTTTCAATCAATGTACACAAAACCCTCATGAAACAATAGCTCAATTTGTACTAAGATTGCAAAAGAAAACCACATTTTGTGAATTTGTCAACTTCAAAGATGATGAATCAATAAGTTTGAGAGTTATTGAAGGATGTTTATCTTGCTAGGGTATACAAAAGAGTAGATACAAAAGCTGCCAATATATAGGATACAAAGAGAATGGACACAATTGCTGTTATGAATAAGAACACCCAATGGCAAAGGAGATATCCTGGCACGGGCTCACCAAGTTCGATGCACAGGGGCATGGGAGAGAGACAATGCTACAGGTGTGGATTTGAGGTTCCTCACAAAGGCCCCTGTCCTGTGATAGGTCAGTTATGTCTACAATGTGAGCAGGAAAATCATTTTCAAACAATGTGCAGAGAAAGGATGAATACACCGTCAAATGATTATAACTCCCAGATGACACCAAACAGGAGGTATGATAATCAAAGAAGTTTAGGAGGACGGAACCCCACAGAGAGAGAAACACAACCTTATCCCATTTCAAGACCATACCTACAAACAACAAGACCAGGTTTTGTTAGAGCCATGGATGATTTACAAATTGGGACAACAGACCAAAATATTCAAAATTCGAGAAAGAGAACAACATCAAATAATCAGTCTCAAGATCAAGAAGAAATAAAGTATGGAGATCCATATGAGAATCCACCTGTGTCATATGAAGAGGAAGTACTGCCAACAGGTTATCATCAAGAATATGAATAAGATAGGTACAGCAAAGAATATGTAAGGTTAATATGTGATAAGGAAAGTGGAAAAAATGCAATGATAGTAGTGGTAAATCTTAGTGGAGAAGAGATACCTTTCCTGGTGGACACTGGAGCTACGATGAATGTTATGAGTGAGGAAATGTACAGAAAGATAGCTGACTAATATCAATTACAGTCATCAAAAGTTGCAATTTTTCAATGGGGGGCTGAACAACCACTACTGAAAAAAGGACTGTTTCAATGCAATTTGATTCATATGGGTCAATGTATACCAACCAATATACATGTCATCAAGAGCCCTGTTGTTGGCAGGTGTCTCATTAGTTGTAAAACTGCAATGAATTTAAAACTTATTGATGTATGATACAATCAATCTGAAAAGATACAAGGTGTACCCTCCGGATGCCTGACTATAAGATTCATATCAAAGGAATGATTGGACTTAGAATAGCTGAAGACAGAATTCCCGAAGTTATTTCAAGGAATTGGAAAGTTAAAAACCAGCAGTGTACATCTGCACATTGACAAATCAATTCAGCCAGTCCCACAACATCCAAGACGAATAGGCTTTCATTTACAAATGAAAGTGTCGAAAGAACTGAAACAATTGAAAGATAATGACATCATTGAAAAAGTTGAAAGCAGACCGACCCCATGGGTTTCTCCAGTAGTAGTAGTGCCCAAAACAGACGGACGACTTTGACTATGTGCAGACATGAGGATACCCAATATGGCCATATTGAGGGAAAGACACCCGGGACCTAACATAGAAGACATGATAATTCGCTTAAATCAAGCCAGCAGATTCAGTAAATTAGATCTGAATCAAGGATACCATCAATTGGTGATTGATCGGGAGTCTCGGCCGATAACCACTTTCAGTACTCATGAAGGCTTATTCAGATACAAGATCTTTGGGGTTTCTTCGGCAGCTGAAATTTTTCAAGAAGCCATCAGAAAAGTCATTGCGCCAGTACAAAATGCATTTAATTACAGCGATGATATTCTAGTGTACGGGACTAACCAAGCTCAACATGATGAAGCATTGAAGCAAGTATGCAGATTACTACAAGGGAGTGGACTAACCCTGAATGCTGAGAAATGTGATGTAAACAGAAGAAGTGTAAAGTTCTTTGGGCACATATTTTCAGAAAATGTCATGAAAGCGGATTCAGAGAAGGTGAAAGTGATGTTGGACTTGAAACCTCCAAGAGACATGGCAGAACTGAGATCTTTTCTTGGAATGGTGGGATATTGTGCAAGATATTTACCGGAATATGCCACTCTCACTGATCCTTTGAGACAATTACTGAAGAAAGAAACAGCGTTTATGTGGAATTAAGACTGTGCAGAGAGCTTCAAGAACATAAAAAAAGAACTGGCTAATGATAGGCAGTTAGCATACTTTAATCCAAAATGGGACACTGAAGTGATTGCAGATGCCAGTCCGGTGGGATTGGGTGCGATTCTGGCGCAAACAGATTCAAGCAAGACATCAGAGTATAGAGAACAGCATATTGTTGCTTATGCCAGTAGAGCGCTAAGTGATAATGAGCAGGCCTTCTCAGAGGCAGAGAGAGAGTCTGGCTGCTGTGTGGGCGTGTGAGAAATTTATCCACTTCATAATTGGAAAGCCCTTCGTACTTTTAACGGATCATCAAGCATTGATTTCACTATTTGGGAATCCAAGAGTCAAGATGCCTCCCAGAATAGAGCAATGGGGTATGCAATAGCAGGAATACGATTACAAGATCGTCCATAGGCCAGGGAAGGATGCTAATCCAGCTGATTATCTATCAAGACACCCAGTGAACACGATGGAACATGAGATGCAGACGGAAGCGGAAGAGTATGTGTCATATGTGTCATTAAATGCTTTACCTCTTGCAATAACGAAGGAGGTATTCATAGAAAGAAGTCAAGCTGACCCGATGATAAAAGTGGCAGTTGAACTTACGGAGACTGGGAAATGGCATTGTATTGACCAGGAAAAAGGTTTGGAAGAGGGAGATATGAAGGATATGGGGAAATTGGCGAAAATGAGCAGTGAACTGTCTGCAACGAATGAAGGAATACTTCTAAGAGGGAAAAGACTCATAACACTGAAAAGGTTGAGGAAAAGGTATTAGTGATGGTGGCTCATGAGGGCCATAGAGGAGTGATAAATACAAAGAAAATCCTAAGAAATCAACTATGGTTTCCATGTATGGATGTGATTGTGGAGGATATTTTACAAAACTTGTTTTGCATGTCAAGTAGCAACCCCTAAAACTCAGACGACACCACTTCAAATAGTGCCACTTCCTACAGGGTCATAGAGTCGAGTGGTCCTTGATTTCTTTGGAGCACTAGACGAAGGAGGATATCTAATGGGGCCCATAGATGAATACTCAAGGTTCCCGTTGGTAAAACAAGTCAGATCTACTGCATTCAATCAAGTGGTGGTAGTCTTGGATGAGCTCTTCAGTGAGTGGGGAATACCTCATATAGTCAAAACGGATAATGGAGCACCTTTTCAAGGTCAATAATTTAGCAAATTTGCAGCCCACATGGGATTCAAACATCAAAAGATAACACCTTTGTGGCCACAAGCAAATGGGATGGCGGAAAGGTTCATGAGTATTTTGAAAAGAACCAGGCAAAAGGTGGTTGTGGACAATATGTCGTTTCCACAAGCAGTCTCACAGATGTTAAGAAGCTACCGGAACACCCCTCATGAAATGACAGGACACTCTCCATCGGAATTGATGATAAATACAAGCCACAAATCAGACTTCCGAGAGTGGAGGATTACACGGCTAATGAGGACAATGAGATTAGAGAGAGAGATCAAATGAAACAATTGAAGACAAAAGAATGTGTGGATCGCAAAATGAAGGCTGCAGAGATTAATGTTCAGGAAGGAGATGTGGTGGTAGTCAAGCAGAAGCAACGGAAGAAAACGGATTCCAAATATCGGCCGATATTATTAAAGGTCAAGGACATTAAAGGGTCCATGGTCACGGCAGCTGGTGTTGATGGTGAAATAACCAGAAATGTATACTTTTTCAAAAAACGAGTGCAAAATGAGTCTGAAGGGGAAGGTGGTGAAAGGGATGAAATAAATGACACTGACATTTACATTGGTTTAACATGGTTATATGAGGAGGAAGGGAAGATGTTGGGCTGTGATGTGGGGCAAATGGGGAGTAATAGTCAAAGTGCGAGGAGACAGAGTACTGGCAGGGATATGCATCTGGTTGAGAGGGACTGTGTAGGTAATGACACATGTACAGAATCAATGGACATGAACCTTGGTACTGAGTCAGTGGACATGAGCATACCAGGCAGACCTCAAAGAGTGGTTCGCAAGCCAGCAGGGCTAATTGAACAAATGTAATAGTTGATATTTATGGTAATTACTTAGATTATAAGTAGTGGGGGTTGTTGTGTATTGTTAATATATATTATTGTAGTTAGAGCCTGGGTAGAATAGTAGTCTAGGTAGAATACGGAGTGTTATGAAATGGGGTTCTGGAACGTGGGGAGCGGGCTAAGTTCAGTTGTTATATAAATAAAGAGATGTGAAGACGTATCACAAGGCGTGAGCATTTTTTGGAAAACTTAAAGAAACAAAGACATAACAGATGGGGATGTAGAATTTACTCTGCCACCAGTAATAAGAGTGACTCAGGAAGTTGGTAAAGCTTAGCTGTTTTAATTGCATTTGACTATAACAGGGAATACAACAGACATGAACGGACATTGCAAAAGCATTCTCAATGTTTCTGTAAATGTCAACAATGTAAAGAAGCTGTGCCCACACTTGCTTAGATTGCTTCTTATTGAGTTTATTTCCAAATCTTAAGTTACATCTTACAAGACACTAAGGCATCAAGTAATAGCAAAACACTGACACCCATCACGCAGGGAGGGAGGGACCAACTGACTCAAAACAGAATACTCAGCAGAGCTTTCTCTCACTCATACATCAACATTCCACCTGACACTCACATGACATCACCAAGCAGATGACAAGCCACACCAAACTTCAGACAAGCACTTCACAACACATCTCCCTCCTTATCGAAACACCTACACAACTCACAGGCACTTCACATACAGGCACGTCACAACACATCTCTGTCCTTAAGACACACATACACAGCATTTACTCACACAAACACCTGCACGCATCACAACCAGTCCACACCACCGTGCAATTTTCACAAGATACTCCCACAGCTATGCAATTACAAAACTTCCCCTATACTTATTATCCATATCACCATCAATAATAACACAAATCTCCTTCTGTTTGTCCCTGCCACAAACAAACTCTAGACTCACACCCTAGACACATACCAACCCAGATCCAAGGCTAAACCTACCCTACAAACCAATCACCCACTAAATAAACTTTTATCCTTCCGCCCGCCCCGCCACAGGCTGCCACCCTAAAGCACAGTTTGCCATTCTGATGCATTACTAGACATCCAGGATGACAACAGAATCACCATAGGTAGAAAGAGACAACTCAGCAAAACACTAACATCACCACCAGGAAATATCAATCAATATGCATACATCACAAACCCACACACAGATACATCAATGGACTAAGCCAATCAAGCACACCCAACCACACCGAGATATACAAAATCCTCCAACAACTTGAAAATGCTGGCCAGCCATCTCCCATACCACTGACAAAACATGGGGTTGACCTAACCACTCATCTCAATGGCAGCACTAACAAGTCCCATAATTGAACCCTGAGTAAAACACAATGGCCAGGATTGACAGATAACACACAAAGAAAAACAAATCACCAGATGACTCTTCATCTTAGACAGCATCTTTCCCTTACGCCATTATGCTTACTGGAGGGCGTCCCCAACCAGTACCACAACTTCACCTAACCAAACCACCTGTCCCTTAAAATA
The DNA here is from genome assembly GCF_040938575.1 of Ambystoma mexicanum. Lineage (NCBI taxonomy): Eukaryota > Metazoa > Chordata > Amphibia > Caudata > Ambystomatidae > Ambystoma > Ambystoma mexicanum. The sequence goes on from NC_090932.1 coordinate 206,705,917, forward strand.
AGATAAGATTCGACTTCTCCTAACAGTGCACTACTATCACTCCTAAAATCACCAGACATACAACTCCCATTCTCCGTAGTGCACATCTCAAATTCCAGTCACTCATACACCTGACAGGGGCGCTACCCCCAGCACTTACCTCACTCACCACTATAACCAAAAGAGGCGATACCTCACTATGGATAACTCATACGGAGGCGTTACTTCCATAAACACAGAAGTGCATACCATACTTAAACCCAAAACTACTATAGGGGGCGCTACCACCCAGCAACACTTATCCACCATCACGGAGTAGCTACTTCCTGTAAACTTCAATGGAGGCGCTACCTCACTAAGCTCTGTGGTGCATACCACATTTTAACCCAATATTGCTATAGGAGGCGCTACCATCCAGCAGCAAATATGCACCATAAACGAAGTGCTACCTCCTGTTAACTACACAAGAGGCACCACCTCCCAAATCTCTGTAGTGAATCCCTCACACTAACCCAAGATTGCTATAGGAAGCACTACCACCCAGAAACATTCCAGCAACATTCATAAACCAAAAACTGAGGCGCTACCTCCTAGACTTAGCAGTGCCAATCACTCACTAAAACACCTGCATACCACACGCAAGTCATCTTCAGTCAACCCACTGAACCATAATGTCCACTCTCTTCATGGACATACTAAGTTCATATCAAAAGACTTCCGCACTGATTTCAACCATTAGGCTTCGTGTTCACTCCCACACTTCTTAACAAAGTGAACATAAATGTGACAATGATACTGCTTCAACATTTAACATTTTAAACCAAATTCTCACATCCAGTACAGTCCATGTTCCTGCACACAGCCTATACGGGAGCAAAATGCGTAAGAATCCATTTTGTTACTTAACAACGTAACACCTAAAAAAAATCCTCAATAGGTTTCGCTAATGCAATTAGGCATGTGTGCTACACATCTACACCTTTGCCACATCACCTCGCAAACCTCACATTTCAACTTTAAAACGCAACAACCCAAACTATAGCTAATTGTAGCCTTCACCTCATAGTCCATTTACCTGCAAAGCCTCAAAATGGTTAAACTTCTAAATGTCACATCTTAACCATTGCAAACACACTTCCTTATTTTCGCTGTGTCCCAGGCACCAATGCATTTCAATAAACCTCTATGGCCATGTTCAAAGTCACCCATACCAAACTGCATTATTTAACACTGCATTCACAATATAACTCTTGATCCACAAGAGAAAATCGTTTTAACAAGAGCTTCACTTCTTAAGACATAATGCACAGTACTTACCAACGATATGCTTGCCATTTCCTAATCATTGAACGGCTTGGGCGAGGTATCCTCTGCCATAAGGACTCGATATATTCAGCTCTCACCAATGTTCACATCGGAGCGGAATGAAATCAGTCCTCATGGCGAGGATTCCTCTGCCATAAGGACTCGATAGATTCAGCTCTCACCAATGTTCGCGTCGGAGCAGAATGAAATCAGTCCCTAAGACACTTCAGCATCACAGCTTGCTGCTACATAATGCCTCGCTAACCGGGGCAGAGCGTCATTTCCTTTGCATGGCTGCTACTGCCTTCCACACATGGGCAGCAAAGCAGCTCATTGGCAACAACACTTCCTCTTCCACTTGTCCACCATAACCTGTAGTGACGGTTCCTTTTGGAATCTCCCGATCAGAGCTACGTCCCAATGCGTCGATTCCATATGGTCCTTTACTCGAGCAAGAGTTCCTCGGCTCGTTACACCAGATCTCATCATAACTACGCAGGGTGCTGCAGCTTTCGACTGCTTCACTAACCAGTCCAACATTCCCTTGACGTCACCATTTAGCAACTTGTAGCAAAGAATGAAAGATCTCTCACGTCGTGTAATGGCCCAACTGTCACTCACACATAGACCTTAGTATCATCACAGTTAGACGATAAATACCCATTCTTAAGCTTAACATGGAATGCATTCCGTCTCATCTTGGACCGCTAGAGGAATGCCAACACACTTTTTCCTGTCCTTTTCTATCCTCACAATTAAATGCTTCCTCTCGACGGCCGTTACACAGCCAGTCTTACGCCTTTGTACTGCTGCTTATGAGACACCTCCAGCTCACGAGCAGGCTCTACTACAGGACTTCCCTTCAGAAAATCGCCCTTTCTGGTCCCTCAACGCCTGGACCACACACTCCCATATATTATGGGATGCTAGTCTCTACTGCTCTGGGGCTCTCCACCTCTCTCCCACCTTGGGGGATGGGTTTCTTACTTAGTTATTGGGGGCGGTGTTGTCTCCATTCCTCTGGTCCTGATCCTGCACCCCCCACAGCAGGTCTCTCACTCATTGGATTTTCTCAACTTTCCTTGCACCATGGGTTCTTCTGTTTTGAGATCCTCGTCGCCAATGTAAAGAAGCTGTGTCCACACTTGCTTAGATTGCTTCTTATTGAGTTTACTTCCAGAACTTAAGTTACATCTTACAAGATACTAAAACATCAGGCAGTAGCAAAACACTGGCACCCATCACCCTGGGAGGGAGGGACCAACTGACTCAATACAGAACATTCAGCACAGCATTCTCTCACTCATACATCAACATTCCACCTGACACTCGCATGACATCACCAAGCACATGACAAGCTACATCAAACTCAGACAAGCACTTCACAACACATCTCCCTCCTTACCGAAACACCAACACAAATCACAGGCTCTTCACATAGAGACATGTCACAACCGTTTCACATGAAAAAACACAGATTTATAACAGAAACTCGTCATCAGTGACGTCATACTATGTGGCAAAATAAGAAAACCTACTTGGAGTTGTGATAGGCTTATGGTGAACATCTAGGTATAATTTCTATTGGGGATAGGATTATTATTGGATCTCTAACATCAGGTGGAAAACTTATGCCCACCCCTTGTGCAAGTCATCTTTGCTGTCATAAAATACATGTTTCATTGGCTTTCAAACTATATGGGCTCTTTGCTACATGGCCCTCTACAATTGGTTGGCATGCTTGTACCCTTCTGGAATATTATACTCGCTGGCAGCACGCAAGCTGGTACCCCGGGTGCTTTTGGGTGGACTTGACCATGCCTTCCCACCTAATTAGCCCATCATCCATCATCACTTCTGCTGTCTGCCATTCACATTGTCTTTGAACTCAGCCTTGCACGTATCACTGCACATGAGAATAAAAGGGAGTGTGAGCACAAACTTATCTTCAGTCCCAATGTGGTCTAGACAAACTCTATTTTCATCTGGACCATGTGACAGAAGACCGTGTTTGAGCTCCTTTCTTCGTATTTAAAACGATTAAATGAATAAATACTGGCACCCACGATGTTTTTCCATTGCACCTCAAACAGGAGCTTGCCTTGCTTCTCACCTTCATTCTATCTTCTCGAATAGATAATCAGTTTCGTGGCTGCCGCAACCCTTGACACTGGGCCAGAGAAGCCTTTTTGAATCGTCCTTCGTCGTCAGCTGTTTTCTTCTACTGCGCCACACATTCAGCCATTTCGCTCTTGGTGTCCTAGTTTGCTTAAATATGATGTAGAACATCCAGATTCTACACACACATATATATATATATTGGCGGCACCGCCTGCAGTCAATTCATTACGTATAGCCACCCTTATTATGGATTAGTTTACTTGCGTTACAGCATCTCTACAGTTATAAAGCGATTTGCATTTTCTTCAGTGCTTTTGTACAAGCAATCTTCCCACACATGAAATGTTACTCGACTCTTTACTTTGTCATCAGAATCTATAACATCTATATACTTTCTTCTTCGGCATCTCTTCTTGGTGCGTCATCTCTGCTTCACCTCTGCTTCATGTAACATCACCAGTCTCTGTCTCTTGCCCATGTCACTTCACACTACTTCAAGAACCTTTTTTAAGTTGCTGTCATTTCTTTGTGGGTACGTTATGTGGGGCTTTCTTAATGGATACCTTGTTTCTAGGATCCTTCGTGGGATAGATACCAACACTGGCATTGTGCATGTTGCAATTTATGGCCTTGAACATGCTGGAAGAATTGGGGTGGGACTTTCGGTAGATGCATTTGGCTCCTCCTCTACACTCCCCCCTCTGGTTGATTCATCAACCACTCTCCCATCAGTCTTCACATCTAGAAACTCTCGTATGAAAAAGTGCTTCTTCATTACTCCTTTCAGAGATCCTGCTGATTTGACATGTTCATTAACACTCCAGGTCATATGGCTACATTGTCCATTCGGACTGCAGTAGATCTATCTTCCCACATACTTCTTGTGGTTTCTCAGATACAGGAGCTTCGTTCCCCCAGGTGCTAGAATGCTGGCTTCTATGTATTTTCTGATTTCCTCATCTGTCAATTCTTTGGGTCCAAACCCAGACTCGACATTGATCATGATCTTCATTCCTATTGTTGTCTTTGCTGTCTTCTTGCACAGTGTGATTATTATTCTGATCAGACAGAATCCAAACATGATTATTACCAATAGTGCTCGGAGAAACTTCAAAATATTTGCCATCCATTGTGGAATGCATGAGAAGATGGATGAAAAATGGCTGTCATCTGCAATATCTTCTGATTCATCATCCACCTTGATGTGCAGATTCGTCAGCATTGTTATGGCCTCTGTCAAGGTCTGATTCTCCTCGTCATGAGAAGGTATGAATGTGCAACTTGATTCTCCGATTTTGGCACAAAGACCTCCATCTATAGCTGTAATGTCCAGGATATATCTATTCTGAACAGTCTTCAGTCTTATGGCTCTCAGTTCTTCCTTGATCGCGTAGAATCCTTTTATGGTAGTGTTGATTGTCTGCAGAAGTTCCCATCGGGTAATCTGTAACCATTTGGCATTCACCATTGTCTGGATTCCTGGCATGATGACTGTCGTGAATACTGCAGATGTTTCACTACACAACCTGTGTTCCATCAGAATAGCATCAAAAGCTTCTATGGATTTAGCTGAAAAGTAGTTCTCACTCTTTGTTTGATTGAGAAATTCAACCGATCTCCTCTTTCTCAGGTGAGCATCTGCTTTTGGGAACTCCCCAATGTTCAGGTCACTCTTTGGAATCGCTAATTCTGGAACATGGGCATTCACTATAGAACACAGCCCTCCCCAGTCCTTGGGAAACTTCATGTATGCTCTTGATCCGCATGCCCAATAGTGGCCCATTATCACTACTGTTCCATCCTGGTTCATCAAAAATTTGGCTGCACTGCTGATTCACTCCAGCTTTTCTGTGCCATTATTTCTGAAGCATAGCTCTGCATTAGCCAGAGGCACTATCTGCAACAGGCCTCCTTTGTCATCAACCTTTGTCAGCAACTTTGCAATCTTTGGCCAATGATGTTTGCATTCCATCTCCAAAATATCTATAACTGGTTCATAATATCCTGCTATTGTTACTGATTTGTACATAATCAGGCCTTCCTCCCATGCGTCTGGAGACAGTACTGTTCCCTTGATTTGCAGCTGGCCTCTCTCTTTGCATCTTTGTATTTCTTCATAATTGTTTTCCTTGACAACAAGCTTTTTGTTTACTTCCCATCGAATTCTTGCTCCATTCATTCCAGGCTGTTCATATCTTATCACGAGATATCTGATGTGCGGTCTCTCTCCTGTGTTTAAATCTTACACATAATCATCTTCTTCTGGAGCTGTCTTCTCGTTCACCCATACCAAGGATGCTGTTCGAACCTGGAACTGACCTCTCGTATGGCAGAGTGCAAGGTGTGTCAGGCAAATAACTTTCTAGACTGCTACTTCTATAGTTATGAATATTCTAGCATTTCCCATGACACAAGGTATGAGAGCACAGACATAGCAACTTTCCTTAGAAGTCCTTTCTCCTACCTTTATCATGTACTGATACCACATGTTGTTGCCCAGGAGTGCTGTACTGTCTAGATAATTATTTAACTCGTAATCGTCTTCCCTTGTGCATCTCTTGTGTCTCCCTCTTGCAAGGAGGGTACGTGCATAGTGCTCATGAAGTATTTAAATGAGGGTCCTTCCTACAGGGGGAATCATAGGAACACTTGTCAGAGAAATGGGTGGCCTCACACGCACCACTAGTGTGGGGACAATCACAAACAACCTTGGCCTTTCAGTAATAGATAAATCTGTGAGAGTCATTGGAGTTGGAAGAATCACAGGGACTTCTATTTTGCTGGGACCAATGAAATAAACAGTGTGGATTAGCAGAATCAGGAAAACAATATTAAATGCTGAGCACACATAAATTATGCACCAATACATTAATCCCTACCATTTACGATTTTCCACACGTCGTTGAGTTTGCTTGCTTTCCAAAACTGTTCCATTCTCGACAGTCCTCATTATGCGTGTATACTGCTTTAAAGATGGAAAAAAACATTTTAATCAGGCAACCTCATTTCATGATCTGGTAACTGTATGATCTTTTCAACTATCACCACAAGCAGCCTCCTGATTGTAGTGCAATTTTTAGGATCCAGTAGAAACATGTACCCAGCAAGAGCAGGAAAAGCTCCAAGTATGTAAACAAAAACAACGAGAAACAGCTTATGTGCATCAGCATCTGACAGGACCATCGGATTAACCAAAGTGAAACTCAGTGAGGAATGAACCTGGAAACTGCTCACATTTCCTGTCGTCACTTTGGACATAATTCAAACTCTAGGTTTGGCATATCTGTAATTCTTCAATACTTTCTAAATGTCCAATTCAAAAGAGTCCTCTGACTGAAGAATTTGGTTCGCACTGTTGCTAAAATATCTACAAAGAGTGTCTGGGGTGAGCCACAATTCAAATGCACACTTGTATTTATTTAATCAGCAACCTTGGCATCCTTCTTCCTCATCATCGATCTAGCATGCACATGCTGAACTTCTTCTTCTTGTCTTAAACCCAAATCAACGTTTGGGGGTGCATCGGTCTCACCAGCATTTACATGGTTTAGGTGGATCCAAGTGCGTCTCTCCTGGTCTTTTATTGCCGAAGGAGTAATGTTCTCAACAATATAGGGGCCACTAAAATGTGGCTTGTGCCACTTCCGGGTGAATTTACGCATTATTTGGGGTCTCCAACAAATAATCTTTGTACAGGTAATATTTCTTGAGCTTAGGTTGCTAAATGGTCTTCATTTGTGTCTTGAGACTGACCCCACTTGCTATTCAGTAGATCTGAAATGACAGAGATACTAGCGGTCATACATGTGAAATAAGCTTGTAACTAATTTCCTAAAATGTCTGCAGTCTTCTGGGCATCATTTCTGCTCCTCAATGGAGGAGACAAAGGTGTTCTCATTTACCTCCCTGTCGCTGGTTTGTGGGGTGTGAGATAGTGGTCCGACCCAGGCTAGTTCCTTAATGCATACAATGCAAGGGACAGGCAGTACAGCCTTCCCTTCTTCAGTCACATTTTTAATTTTGCAATTCTTTCTTTAAGGAGACCGTTGAGTCTCTCACATAATCTGTTTGCTTGCAGGTGATCACCAGAAGAAAACTTGTGTTGTATACTAAGCAATAGATTAATCTGTTCAAAAACTTTATTACAAAATGGGCCCATCTGGGGGATCCCAGCACCTCACATACTCCCCATCTGAGAAAGACTTCTCGGACTAAAATCTTTGCTGCGCAAGTGCCATCAGGGTGTGTACAAGGACCTGTTTTGCTCTACCTCGAAAAGGAACACAACACCACTATCATATGTCTATTTCAACTACATACTTTCAGCATATCAACAATAATCGATATATAAATGCTGAATGGACCGTTTGGTCAAGGAATCACTCCTCTGATTGTTCGCAATGTATTCCCAGTAGTAAACTTTAACATACAATGCAATTTACCACATAAAATGCAACATGTTCTAACAGGTTCCGTATGAACCAGTCCTCTGTAATAGCTGCTGCATGGCTTTCCCTATTTACATGCATAGGGTAATGAAGCTGTTCAAGCACTAGCCTTAACAAGGCTACAGGCATCACCAGCTTTCCAGTGCTGTCTTGTTGATATAATGCTTCAGAGGGAGACAAAGAACACCCCCTTCATTTCCACAATTCCTGCTCTTCCCATGTCACACTGCCTTGAACATTCATCAACTGTGTTCTTGATAAATGATTAAACCCTTAATTTACTGTCATGATCGTAATTACTTTTTCCTTTACATCTGGAGTATCAAAATTTGAAATATCTGGTGAATATGCAACCCGTTTGACCTCTTCGTCTCTGGCTTTGTTCCTGCGAGAGATAAAGTCAGTTTGCTTAGCTTGTGCTGCGCATTTAACTATTGCAATGGCTACTGGAAGTTGGAGTACCTTAATAAGCCTGTTCAATAATGCTGCATGTTGCACTGTAATGCCATCTGCTTGGAGGTAGCCCCTCTTTTTCCAATGTGCTAACCCTGCATGCACAGTTGACGCCACATAGGCAGAGTCACTATATACCGTTACTTCCTGCCCTGCATGTTTTTCAAGCGTGAAAATAAGTGCCACCAATTCTGCTGCTTGCGCTGTAAAATGAGACAGTAGTCTTGCACTTGCTACCACTTTAAAATCACCATTTGCTCTGTGTCTTACCTCGGCTGAACCGGAATGCCTTTCCCCAGCAGTTTGATCAATTTTCGAAGACCCATCAATGAAGAGAACCCCCCCGAAAACGCATTTTCCTTTACACGCAGGATATTATCGTAGAACTCCTCATAATTAGCACGAGCATGGACATGCTCACCCTCTGCCACAGGCTCAGCTACAAACGGGGCAGGGTTCACTATTTTACACTATACTATTTTGATTGCTGGATTTGATATAACTACCTCATATGCGGAAGCTCTCTGAGATGTCAATGTACCCTTAGGTTTCTCCAAAATGGCAAAAAAAGCGTGCTCAACAAACAATGTCTTAGAACGCCCCATCACAATACTAGTAGATGTCTCTATTAAGAATGCAGTTGCTGCCAGCGATTGTCTGCAAGGAACATGCCCCTTCATAAATGGATCCAGAGTCCCACTATAATATGCCAAAAATGTATACCCCAATGTGGTTCTCTCTGTAAGTACTGCTGTCATGACTGTCCCATTTGTGTGTGAAAATAAGAAGAACTCCTCATCATAGTTGGACATTCCTAAAACTGGAGCTGTACAAATTGATTTCTTTAATTCCTCAAACCCTCCTCCATTTCCTCAGTCCATTCTACTTTTTCCTTATTTACTTATGCTTTCTTCAGAGCATGCAAAAGAGGTCTTGTATATGAACTATAATCAAACACCCAGGCTCAAATATAGTTGCATAATCCCAAAAACTGTTGCATGTGTTTTACCGTGTGTGGTTTTACTGTTTTCAGTTCGCCCCCACTCTTTCAGGTATGACCCTTTTCCCTTCATGTGAGATTAACTGACCTATATACAACACTTCTTCTTGGCAATATTGCAATTTCTCCTTGTCTACCTTATATCCTTTGTCTGCCAAGATAGTCATTAACTGAATCAAGTCTTGCCTGCACTTATCTTCCGTTGAACTAGAAACCAAAATGTCATCTAGGTAATGTATCACAATGCTTTGCAATCAATATTGCTTAGATCCATCTGTAGGATTCTGTTAAAGAACGGCGGAGATTCACAGTACCCTTGGGGTAAACAAGTGCTTTTCAGTTTAGTTTAGTGAAACGTAAAGCACATAAGAGCTTGGGAGTCCTTATGCAACGGGATTGAGAAAAAACATATTTTTCTAGTCAATCACTGTAAAATATTGTGTTTCTGTTGGGATATTACACAATATCAACGCAGGATTCAGAACTAAAGGAAACTCTGCTTCTACAATCTGGTTAAATGCTCTCATGTCTTATATGAATCTCCAAGACCCCCGTTTGGTTTTTTGATAGGATATACCGCAGTATTACACAGTGACTCTGACATCAGAAAAATACCTTGTTCCATCAAGGCTGATATAATCTTAAAAATACCCTCATCCGCCTCTCGAGACATTGGGTACTGTTTTGCTCCAGGTAAAATTGCTCCTGCCTTCAACTTACTCTTAACCTCCCCTATCCCCTTCATCAGGCGTACGTCATAGGGGCCTGTAGTCCATAAAGAATTTTGCACTTTTTCCAAATCTTCATCAAAACATTCTGGGCGCTGTCGAGCTATTACCATTCGCTGTGGGATCTCTCTTTTCTCTATTCTGATCCAATATGTAACACTCATCCCGCACATCACTTCATCATCTGATAGATCATCTCTGAACATGTCTTCCTCTGAGACATCAGTTAATCTGTACCTTCCCCAATGGCAATCACTGTTCTCCATGGCCTGCCATCATTATAAGTTCCTTCGAGCATGGACATCTCCCCTCGTACTATGACTGCATTTAACTCTAGGGGAATAATCCCCCTCTTCCAGTGGATTGGAGCAGAACGGGCAGCAACACAGGCTGCTCCCACTGTGAGTCTGTGGCTGCATGCTGTTGGAGGTGGTCCCTGTTTTCTCTACACTCGGAGTTTGGTTTGGTGTTAAAAGACCCTTGCAGCAGAGCAGGTATTAGCGTGGGCTGCTGCCACTGTGTGAGGCCAGTGGCTGCATTATGGAGGAGGTGGATTCTGTTTGCTCTACGCTCTACTCTGGGGGGTTGGTGTTAAAAGAACCTTGCTGTGAAGCAGGCAGCATCACAGGCTGCACCCATGGGTCTCTAATTACATCTTGGTTCAGACTATATCGGGGACTGTTTGGTGACCCTCTCATCTACTGACATCGCTTCCTTTGAACTTGCATGACTGGCGGCTAGAGTAGATATGGGCTAGAGAGATTAAAAAAAGGCTGGTGACTCAGGCCAATTCACACTTTGGTTGCTTATATTGTGTACACTGCAGCTTCTGAGGTTATCCACGCATAGCTGTGGATACTGCATCTAAAGCTGGAAATATACTCAACATGCACTTGACCGGCAGCATCTGGCAAAACCTGGCAAACAGGTAGTTTCGAAATACGTTGCTGGGAATGGTGGTGGAGGTGCCCTTCACAAGTACATCTTTGCCATCTTTGATTATTCACTGCAGCCTTATGTCCTGCCTCCTTGGTCTTTCCCACTTCAGCATCACACCTGTTTATTGTGTCTAGGATGTGAATGGAGCTATGGGTGCTTTATAAACAGCTATTGTTAGGTGAGTTGGAGGGGGATACAGTCTTTGATTGACCCCTACTCTGCTGTGGTGTACCGGCCCAACCCCATACATAATGTATCCACTAAATATATTCTTATTATCTCCACCACCAAACAGACCCCTGCAACTGTGATATGCCTTAGATATTCATCAGTCCTTTTTCATGCCTGCAGATATCAGCATATTATTATATATGCTGATATCCGAAGGGCACATTTCCCTGCCCACAGTGCAGTAATTGTAGTAAATGTCATAAAGGGCAATACCATCCAACACCAACAAACTGGACAAAAGATCACTCTAAAGGTTTTTGTAGATATGGGCTAGATATGGGCTAGAGAGATTAAAAAAAGGCTGGTGACTCAGGCCAATTCACACTTTGGTTGCTTATATTGTGTACACTGCAGCTTCTGAGGTTATCCACGCATAGCTGTGGATACTGCATCTAAAGCTGGAAATATACTCAACATGCACTTGACCGGCAGCATCTGGCAAAACCTGGCAAACAGGTAGTTTCGAAATACGTTGCTGGGAATGGTGGTGGAGGTGCCCTTCACAAGTACATCTTTGCCATCTTTGATTATTCACTGCAGCCTTATGTCCTGCCTCCTTGGTCTTTCCCACTTCAGCATCACACCTGTTTATTGTGTCTAGGATGTGAATGGAGCTATGGGTGCTTTATAAACAGCTATTGTTAGGTGAGTTGGAGGGGGATACAGTCTTTGATTGACCCCTACTCTGCTGTGGTGTACCGGCCCAACCCCATACATAATGTATCCACTAAATATATTCTTATTATCTCCACCACCAAACAGACCCCTGCAACTGTGATATGCCTTAGATATTCATCAGTCCTTTTTCATGCCTGCAGATATCAGCATATTATTATATATGCTGATATCCGAAGGGCACATTTCCCTGCCCACAGTGCAGTAATTGTAGTAAATGTCATAAAGGGCAATACCATCCAACACCAACAAACTGGACAAAAGATCACTCTAAAGGATTTTGCTTTGTGCAATCGTACAGGAGTAATCTATGATATAAAATGCCCTTATAGCCTTCTGTATGTGGGACAAAAAACTCGATCAGCACGAGAAAGATGGTTGGAACACAAATCTAACATCTGCACCCAAAATATGAAATCACCTGTTGCGTGAAATTTTAAAGAACATTGACATAACCTGGCACAGGTCAGGTTTATGATTCTGGAAGAAGTTCGGACATCACCCAGAGGAGGAAACAAAGCCAAGAGGCTTGCACAAAGAGAAATGTACTGGATTCACCTATTGGGTACAGTACACCCCAGAGGAATGAATGAAGAGTGTAATCTACATGGTTTCTTCTGAACATACTATACTCTATCTATACACTATGTATACCTTAGACACAGATCTAGATGCTATGTGACCCAGTTCCTAATTAACATTATAATATGGGCTTTTTTACTGTGTTTTATAAGACACACATAATGATATACAATTTTATGTAAAGTAGTACCAACTTGCCATGCCTTCTACTTGGACCATGTCTTCTGATTCTGTTTATATCCATCAATATATGTTTTTGAATCATACATTTTGACCGCATTTCATGAAATTGTGCATTACACATTGAGTCTCTTTATTATCACTTATGTTATTGAAAAATTACCACATTGCCAACTATATGAATTATTGTACTTAGTGGCAGATAGTGATCTCCAAATGACTTTTGACTCCAGGTTTTGACCGATTTTGGAACAACATTGCTGTTGTCCTTTGCGTGGTTTCCATTTATTTAGATTACACTGCAATAATATATTATCCTTTCTTATCTCCTTTACATCGATTTTGTCTATTCCTCACATATTTTACTTTACACTGTTTGATCTATTTCATCATATATTGGTGATGGGCTTGATTTGTCATTCATTAGTCTCTCCACTGTGTTGTTCACTATATTCGTATCACCCCTCATATCCTCTTTCTATGGACTCTACTGGTTACCATGACTCCCAATTTCTTCACTGGTTAGTCCTTCCTCAGTGTTGTATACATGTTCCCTTGACTACATTTTCACAATACAACCACGTTCACTGTTATGGCGGATTGCACGCATTACACTCTTGGAACCTTTCCGGAGGTAAGAACGGTACATTGTATTTCCATGCCACCTTGAGGGCACTCGAATATTTCACATTAACATTACACATTTGTATACATACACAATCTACAAGCATCACTTCCTGTACTTAGTTTATAGGTCAGACTTTGCTTTGATGTTGAGATGTGAGACTCACCCAAACCCTTGCACTGATCCTCTCGCACAATACTACTATGTTCTGTGTTATGGCGGTTTGCCCTCACTACACTGATGTAAGTCAGGCAGAGGTAAGAAAGCTGCTTTGTCTATTATGCCACTTTTAGGGCTACTTTATATTTAAGGACTGGAGCAGAAAAGACTAGAGACCCAAGCGCTAATACAATCACAGTATTGACACAATTCGACAAGAATTCACTTAATCACATACATTGTCACCGTCCATTAAAGGATGTCAGAGTTATATATGAAATTAATCCAATGTAGTGTCACCAAATTTGGTAATTGATTGATACACAACAATGCAATTAGCAAATCCAAAGCAAGTACACATAATTCACACACAAACATAAAAAGAGCGGGAGAGCAATGAAAACAGAGAATTAGTAATTAAAAATGGATTGCGTACTGGGCACATCAGTTGAAGTGGCCAGAGTCAAATCAAATATGTGCAGTTGAATGAGGAAATATAATGTACCTTCGGTGCTCCTGAATTCCTTGATCAATCTAAATGGAAAGAATAATAATACTAATAATATTGGACTATTCCATCATGTATAGTGTTCCCCATTTCACAAGAAACACTCCTATTTCACTTGAAGTCATTACAACTGCAACTGGGTGACTTATAATACCATCCTGTGCTGTAATTGCTACATATAATAATAACAATGTCTTACCCCTGAGTATTGTGGATCGGAATCACAATATCCTATTACATATCTGAAAAGATATATACGAAAATGTATTTGCAATACACATACTCCGTTTCCCAATAAGTCACGCTACAAGGTAATCCACTTTTACTGAAAGACACCAGATAATCTGTAAAGCACCTTTTCCTCTATATTTCCTCGCAATTGCAGTACGTAGCAATCTGTAATCCATCCTGTAGATTTGTAAAGATTGAGTTGTCATCGGTTTCCAAAAGTCAAAGATAACAATTAAACCAAAAGGAAAGAATGAAAATGGAGCACCGAAGTTCAATTTGCCATTGTATCGTAACATCTCTCTACATAGAAACATACTGCATGCCTCCGCTCAGAGCCGTATCTGAGGTTGCTTCTCTTACCTGGCCTTGTGGCGTAATGGACCGTTGTCAAGGGAGTGAGATGCTCCCATTGCTTAGAGATATGCCTTTAGGTGAATGAATAGCCCGTCACCATTGCAATTAGAAAATGTGCTCAAATGACCACCTTTTTGGATAGAGAGTCACTATTGATTATCGCTGGTGCTCGTTAGCTATCTAATTTCACTGATATGCAGGATGCTTACTGTTAAGCCAACAACTATCATTCATGCGAGCATATCCCGATATACCATAGTACCTATAAAATCTTGCCCATCTATAAACATCCCAATCTTAATTTACTATTGTGGTATAATTGTGAATTACCGGCTGTGTTCATCCGCATTCTCAGATATCCAAAGTGATAAAGATAGTACAACTGTAAATTGCCAATTTAATTAGGAGCTGATCCACTGTAACTATAGATTGATGGGCTTGCCATTGCCATGCACACACAAACCCATTGGAGAGTACTACAGATGGTGGGCATGTGAACCTTAGATAATTCACATATGCTTATTATGCATGTGCGCTATTGATACTGCATACATGTAGTGCCAGTTAATCTAATGATGGTCATAATTGAACTCCAATTTTTGACCGAAGCAAATTAATAATGTAGCAATGATTTCACTATATTCTATGTATACATTACATAATGCTTCATACATTTTATTCGATAAATTCAAAGAGGGTCCAGTACCCTAACCAGACGGTGTGGTTAAGTAACCAACTCCCGGCTTTGGTGTGACACATTCCAATACCACGCGTCCCAGCAGCCAATCCTTAGAGTACATTTGTAAGGGTAATGCAGACTTCGCTAGGTTACAAATACATGTACTCTAATTGAGATGAATTAAAGGGACACTGAGACGTACCCCTCATTAGGATATCAAATTAATAATCCTAACAGTCTTTAACACCTATTACATCAGCATCTATTCAAGTGGTTAATAGATTCACAATCCTGATTCATTCATGGTACAATAATGAGCACACAGACAAAAACATTTGTCTCATCTGGTACATGCTAAGCAATGTGGATACTATGGGGATACACTGTACACTATCAAATAACTGAATAAGGTTAATTGGGATGCACAGATATTTTGCTAACACAGATAGGACAGCAAGTGAGAAATTCAAAAGAAAACAGACAATTCAAGATCTGTGTTAGGCCTGTAGATACTGTCCTATATTGACAAATAAGGTGTGCTTCCAATTGTCTAAGTTTCAATTCAAGGTTTCCCCCTCTTTGTGGTAATGTTGCTTTTGCCATTCCCACAAAGTGTATATCCTTCTTATTATCCAACTCGTGGAGATTTCGCCAGTGTGTGGCTAGCGGGTATTTGGCATCTTGATTGCCAATCATCGAAAGGTGTTCTTGGATACTAATCTTTAAGGGTCTGATCGTACTACCTATATAGTAGGAACCACACACACAGATAATGCAGTAAACCACACATTTCAAATTACAATTGATAAATGAGTCAACATGTTGGTTTCCCAACATTCCAAAGTTAACAATCTGAGTTTCCAAAGAATAGGTACACATAGAGCATTCCCCACATTTATAAAAGCCATTATTCTGCATTCCATATAACCAGGTTTCACTACTCTTAGGGTTGGACATAAAGGGAGGGCACAATATGTCTTTCAATGTGCGAGTGTTGCTGTAAATAATGCTTGGATTGGGGTCAAACCATTTGCATAGATCAGTGTCTAGTTGGAGTAAATGTCAGTGTCTCTTCATTATAGTATAAATCTTCTGACTGTCTGCATTATATCTTGTAATTAGTTTCAATTTGTAAAACTCGATAGTCGGGGTATGCACTTTAGGGATTAGCAAATGAAATCTTTCCATGCCGCATACCTCTTTCTCAGCTTTGTCTAGTAGTCTTTTCTTGGAACCTCTAGCTGTAAATCTACCTTGAAGTCATCTAAATTGGTGCAGTTTCTTCTGGTCTGAATATATTCCCCTTTGGGATTATTAGAAATAACATATTTTTTTACGACAGCTGTCAGCATGTAATACTGTATTCACAGATGTGCTCTTCCTAAAAACCATTAGTCGTTAAGGTAATTTTCAAATCTAAGAAATCAATACATGTATCACTGAATGTATGTGTAAATGGAATTCCCCAGTCATTAGAATTGAGAAATTAAACAACATCCAAAAGACATTCTACTGTACCAGACCATACCATAATAACATCATCTATAAACCGTTCCATGATGTGAGAACACAAATTATTGTTCAAAGTAATGCATGAATAGGTTTGCCAATGCTGGCGCAAAGCTGGCTCCCATTGCAATCCTGATCAGTTGTTTGTAGTGCACATTGTTAAATGGAAACACATTGTTCTTCAAAGTACAGAGCAATAGATCTTTGAGCATTTCCATGTGTACATAGAAAGAGGCTGAGTTTTCCTTAAGAAATAATACACACTTTCAATTGCTCTGTGATGATCAATGGATGTATATAAAGCTTTGACATCTTGGGGGTAATTCATCGATTATTTGCAGTGAAAAAAATGGGATTTGTGCACCATTCTGCCCGCAAATCCCTGTTTAACAAATGGGGATTTGCGGGCAGAATGACGCACAAATCCCGTTTTTTTTCGGCACAAATAATCCATGAATGTCCCCCCTAGTGTTACCAAAATAATATTAGGGCGAACTGGTAAACTCTGAAAAATATGTAGGATGTGCATAGTGTCTCTAACATAAGTCGGTGTCTGGACAACTGCAGGTAATAAACATTTATTATTGTAGATCGAAATTGGCTCCAAGGTACCTCCTCTACCAATGAGTATAGGTCTCCCTTCTGGAATATTTCCAAAAGTTTTGTCTATCTTGGGTAGAAAATAGATAGTAGGCACTGTTGGTCTAACTACTACTAAATATTCCTTTCCCACATCTGTTAATATTCCCTTTGAATGCCAGTGTTGTATTAATGTTGACACAGTTATTTTTGCCTGCCGTATTTAAATGTTTCATTCCCATGACAATGTAGTCCTGTTTGTTCATGACAACCACGTATCCCCCTTTGTTTGCTTCCTTAATAATTAATGCCTTATTAGATACTAGTTTTTGAATTGCTGCTTGTTCTGATTTGGAAAGATTCAGATGTTGCCGAGACTTGTGCAGTTTGACATTATCCGCAAGCTCATAAATATCCTTAATCACTGCTTGGTGAAATGTATCAATAATATTATCAGTGGGATAAATTGGCTTAAACCTTATTTCTTGGTGAATTCTTTAATGTTTAAATTCTGATGTTGGATATTGAGATCTCTGAGCATTTCCAAAACACTATTCTCATGTTCCTGGCTACAATCTTCTAGACATTAATACATACATGTTTAACATTGTTTGTAAAGACATTTCTGACGGTACAGGTACAGTGGGTTTGGCTGTATCATTGTGCACCTGAGTTGGAAACATTTTGAGTTTCCGAATAAACTTGAACACATCAATTTGTATGTCAATGCAATTATTAAAGCCCAAAGGAGCAAAAGAGAGTCCCTTGTTGAGTACTGCATGCTCTTCCAGAGAGAGTTGATATGTGCTTAGGTTGCAGACCAGGTCTACCTGTTCTGTGTCTGCACTTGTTGCTCACAATTTGTGGGTATTACTTCTCTTGGCCTCATTTCCCTAGCATTATTCATATAGTTACCACACCCAGGTTGCTCCACCTTTTTTGTATGGTATTATTTATTGCCCACAGGCAGTGGTTCTCGTGAGATCCCTCTCTCTCAGGCAACTGGGGTCATGCTCCTATACTATATAATAAAAGGCCAGATGTATGGTTGTCTGAGTATGTTTGTCCGAAGCCGTCCTGCCTACTTTGCCCATTATCACCACTAGAGGGAGTTGTAGCATTATGCATACAACAATAAAACCAGTTCATCTTCCAGGCAAACAAAATGTGCATTTCAACAAAGAAAACATACAATTAGCTGCAGAAAAGGCTCATAATGCTCCTAGAAGAAATGTATCAGACTGATGTGAACACGTAGAAATAATTAGTTCATAACATGGAATCATGGACCACATCACATGTCAATGGTCATTCATTTACACGTGCTATGTATTCTTGTTTTGTTCATGTCCTTTGCACACACCGTGAGATGTAACAAGTTCTTGTGGAAAATGTCCATCTGCTTCAGTACATGTTTTGTATTGTCTAGTATATCTAATTTTTGAGCTACGAAGCATGACTTTTTTGTTCACAGAAGCTACCAGTCCTATGTTGCTT